>NC_056742.1:391014308-391051808 GCF_019279795.1 Protopterus annectens
TCTGCACTATATTTCTAACACATTGTTGCAAGAAAAACATTGTGAAATGATAGTGGTAGAAATTATTTTTGGTAGAGCACATTGGAACATTGCTCTTTTTTATAGTCATTGGCCTCTGACTCAGATTTTGGAAAAGCTATTTTGACTGTTTTTGTAACAGATATGATTTAATAGCTGGTGATATTATTGCCCCAGATATTAACTGAAGTTTGCCCAACCAGTACTTCAGCTATAAATAAAATAATTGGAGACAGTATTTTATTCCAGTATTCACAAATTGTTAAGGAAGCTGCAAGGAATTGCAGTATTTAAGATGTTATAACACCTTTATTGAATTATCACTTGTGACATAGGTAAACTTCCATTTATATAAAAGTAAATAAACCATATTAACAAGTTCACATTTACAAACATTATACATCATGCATATCTTTCTATACAAGATAACCAATGCAACATCACACAAACTGAAAACACAATTAAACTTCAAAAACGTATAAAAACAAAAACTCTGATGTAAGCAAATCAGCTACCCGAACAAACTGAGTAAATGAATAAATTTAACGTAAAGCGCTTTTCGTTTGATACAATAAACAAACTTCTTCAGACAAAAGTAGCAACTCGAATAGGTAATATAAATACACCCTAATTTAAAACTTAATTAGTCAATGAAATGCCAAGTTCTTTAGTCATTCAGAATAAAAGACATACTACCATCTTCTTATAACTTGCCTAGACTATGCAATACTACTAACAGTATAAGCTAGAACAAAGGTAAATAAGAATAAAAATAAAAATAAAAATAGAAAACAGAAAATGTTCTATTTTCTATTTTTATTTTTATTCTTATTTACCTTTGTTCTACTGTTATACTGTTAGTAGTATCACATAGTCTAGGTGAGCTATAAGAAGATGGTAGTATGTCTTTTATTCTGAATGACTAAAGAACTTGGCATTTAATTGACTAATTAATTTTTAAATTAGGGTGTATTTATATTACCTATTCGAGTTGCTACTTTTGTCTGAAGAAGTTTATTGTATCAAACAAAAAGCGCTTTACATTAAATTTATTCATTTACTCAGTTTGTTCGGGAAGCTGTTTTGCTTACATCAGATTTTTTGTTTTTAAACATCACACAAATTGTTCAGTTCCTGCCTTCTAATAAGCCTCATTCCTCCACCAAAACATTGTTCTGTATGAATTGTTCACACGGTTTTCATTTCTTCTATGCAATTTGCTTATATCCTTTTCTAAAGATCCCACTTCCAGTTCTTTTATCTCTGTTACAATCTTCACTTCAAATACAACTGGTTTAGACTTTGATTTCCATTTTCTATCAATTGCTTTTATGGAAGCCACCAGAATTAAACATAACAAGGCCTTACTATGTCTAGGCAATTCAGATCCTGTATCCTAGCTCAAAAAAAGCATTCCCTTAGTTACATATGCTCATTTGCTCACCCCAAATTTCTGACGGAGTACTATGAAGGAAATATTTAAAGTCTGACAACTGATTGCATTCCCAAAACATATGCTACCAGCTGCCTCATTCTTCTGCATCACACCTCCAATATTTGCCATCTACCTGAAGAAAAATACTTTGCAGTCTCCTTGGGATGTAACAATATCTATGCAAATACTTCCAAACACAAATTCTAAATCTTCTAGACTTTGTTGGACACTTGGGGGCCATACATATGTCCTCCCATTCTTTCTTTGTGAATTACTTATCTAGTCTCTTCCCAATCTTTTCTGACTCCCTCTGATTGATTCTTATAGTCATCTTGCAATATCTTATATGCCCTGCTAATTTTCCCCCTTTTAACAGCAGCTTCTGTTCTAAATTCAACAAAAAAATACCAGTGCAGGTCTTTCACTTAGGATTCCCCTATCCCTTTCTCTTTACCTATATTATGATATTAATCCCTGATAGGGAAAGGCAGCCTCTAGCATGCAGTCCAAACATCTTATTGGCCTCTTCCTCTTTCCATTCTGTTACCTCTCCAGCTCCAATTATTTCTTTTCAAATACCTTGGTCCCTTTCCCACTTTCCTCCAGTAAATTCTAACAACTTCTTGCCTGTTCTTTGTACCCATAATTGCAGTCATCCCTATTGACAGAATCTCCTTTTTCCATTCCTGTGATGGCTTAGTTATTAGAATACGTTCTGCTACTTTATTAATAAAATATTCCAAATAACTTGTTATTTTCCTTAAGCATCTGCATTCAAAAACCCACTCTCCCCTTATTTCTTGAATCACCCCCTGCTTTATCATCATTATCCTTTTCTGTTTTGAATTGCAGTGTCCTGTTTGTGTTATGTATAGGATCATTGACTCTGTAGCTCTAAAATATCTCTTCAAATCAGGTAATCCTAAACCACCTTACTCTATTGGAAGGATCAACTTATCCCACTTGACTGTTGCTCTATCCCCTCCCAGATAAATTCCTTCATCTCTTTATTAATTACTATACACAACTTCTGTGCTGTTTGATAAAAATATGACTGACCTGTGTATAAAATTAAAGGGAGTAAAAACATTTTACTGCTTGTATCTTGCTATCCATATGCATAGACTTTTCTAGTTTCTCAGTTTTTGTATTATTTTTTTTAGTCTTTTCCAATATATCCTTTGCTACCGTAACATAATCCATTTAACCCATACTCTTAAATACTTCATTTTATCATATCTCCCTAAATATGGGTATTGTTGAACCTATTCATGCATGAGTATGTAGTTTACAACTATAGCCTTTGTTTTATTGTCATTCATTTTATATCCCCAAAAAACTTGAAACTTTCCCAGAATGTTCCACAACACTGAGATGTAATTTTCCGGTGCAAAGTAATAGTGTCTACAAATAAAGCCAACCTTTATTGATTACCATACAAATACAAATTCTATGCCTGAATTTCTAACTTATCAGAGAGGAATGCTACCATTTTGATTTTTGCCTCTGATTCCTCATATATCCTAATAACATTATATTATTAGATCAAGGAATGTAAATGCTTTACATTATTATACTCTACTCATACAATTCCAGCTTACTTTGTCAAATGCTTTCTCTGCATGAATACCCACCAACAACAGCAGCATTGTCTTACATTCCACTTTACTCTGAACCATTATTGTCTTATTAATGTTGTCAAATGTTTGCCTCCCCTCCACAAGCCACACTGATCAATGTATATCAGTGTTGGCAACACATTTGCCATTCTTTTAGCCATTATAGGCATAAACATTTTGCAATCATGGTTTAAAATTGAAATGGCCCTATATGAAGCTAGATTTCATGGCTCTTTACTGTATTTAGAATTATAGCCACCACAGCTTTTTTTTTCCATGATGATGGTGCTTCCCCACATTTTAAAATACTGTTAAATAAAACTGTTCTGATCTTTATCACTTTCTTCCCTACCAGCTTCCGAATTTCCACTGAAATACCATCTATTCCTGGAGACTTTCCTGCAGATTGGTTATTCATAACTTTTTTTTCCCTGTCTCCTCCTATCTTAACTGTTAATTGTTGAGAATCACCTACCTCTAAATTTGGCATATTTAAGTATTCCATAAAAATTTCCATTTTCACTTGTTTCATGATTTCCCCATTTCTTTGCTTTATACAAATTTTCATAAAATGTCTGAAATATCTCTAATACTATTACAGGATCTCTGGTTACATTTTTTTAGGCTTCCTAAGTTTGGCAACACTTTCTGCTTTCTATTGCCTAAGCAGTTGTGCTAAAAGTTTTTATGCTCTAGAGTTATTATCAAAAAACATTTGTTTAATAGCAATCTTTCTAAATGCATGCATTTTGTCCAGGTATTCCCTTATTTTCTCTGTAGCAGAATGCAGTTGCAACTCTTCTTGTTCTGTGAGAGTCCTCATATTCTGCAATACTTTAATGTCTGTTAGACCCTCTAAATAATTCTTGTTACTTCTTAACCATATCTCTTTTTCTTATATTTCTACCCAATTTTTAAACTTCACTCATTTTATCCTACTCACTAAGTATAGCTTCTGTTTCACTTTTAAATCTTCCCAAATAACTTCTGAATAACTTCCACTACCCTTTCATCAAATTCCTCTCTTTTTAATAGGTAGGTGAGGAAGAACCAGGGTTTCATTTTTATTTCATTACCTTGCATTTTTATCTTAGTTATTATTGGCACACGATTTGAAAAAGTTTGTTGGATGTATATGAACGCTGTCAATGCACATGTTCCCATGTAACATAATTGCTGTCTAGTCTAGCCCAGTTATTGTATCTTGGAGAATAGTATGTAAATACTCTCGGAGGTCCTACTAATGAATTCACATCTTCCATGCCAAATATTTTCAAAAATATCTTCTGAAATCTACCCTCTTTTGTTATATTTTCCCTTTTAGACCGCCCATGTACATCCTCAATGTTGCAAATCAAATTTCTGTCCCAACTTATAAATATTATTCCCTGATAAAAGTTGAGTATTTCACCCAAAATGTTCTTAAGCTTCATAATAGCAGTTTTAGGGAGATTATAAATACAGTCCAGCATAATCCTCCTCCCTTACCAGTACCGCCTTAGTACTACAAATCTACCATTCTTATCTTTTTTTTACTCTTCTTTTACTATTGTGGCTCCTCTTACAATTAATATAAGTACTCCTCTTTTCCTTTTTCCCTAATATTCTGCTAAATATCCATCCTGAAATCCTTTCTTTATCAACTTCACATACTCAGTTCTTTCCAAGTGTGCCTCCTGTGGCATTACTATTTTCACTCTGCATTTCTTAATATAATTAAATATTCTTTTCTTTATGCCTATACCTGTGAGACAATTCAAATTCCAAGATAGTATATAAAGTGCCGCCATTATGATAAGAAATCATTATTATATATATGACAGCTTTTTAAACGTCTATTTCCAGCTTTTGTGGTACATGCACCCACTAATGTTTGGCAGGTTGATCTTTTAAATACTTTTTCCTTGAACCTATGTCGCATTTTACAAGACTTTATGTTTTAATGGAAACCTTCAAAAACACAACACACCCCAGAATATCTCCATAACCTGTTAGCTTAATACTAACACAGAAAATTATATACATATTCAAATAATTAAATTTAACCATCCTAATAGGAAGAATTATCCAAAACAGACAGCTGCAAACACAGGCCTGATCTGACCTAAATTTAAGGTTATTCAAGCTAAAATGCATGTTGCTACCTATCCTCCTATTTACACTAATTCACATCTGATATTTGTTATCATTATTCCCTTCCAGATGTGAAAAACAACTTGCATGTTTTTTTAAACATTAACTTTTAGTCTTCAAGAAATCAGTACTTTGGCTTTTGCTTTTTTATTGCCCTGCTTGTCTCCATGGGAAACAAGAAAAAATGCAGTCTTCTAAAGACAAGCTGAAACATTTATAGGTTCACAGGTGTGTACTAGGCTAATGGACCATGAGCCTTTACAAGCCTAGCCCATAGGATTACCCTGGCATTGTGCCACCCGACCTTAGTTCTCAGTGCCTCTGTTGAGTAGAGCAACTGGAGTAATCCCCAGAGTGAATTTTCTATTCCCCATCCACTCATCAAGATTTCTGTTGAAGAGGACCAGTGAGGTGTTCTGTTTGACATGTATGGAAAGTCTATTCCATAGCATGGGCAGTCTCTGAGTTATGAACCTGTCACTCCAGCACATTCTGTTGATTGTGGTAATGAGGTTGAGGTCTCTGGAGTGTGTGGAGGGATTGGGATTTCTTTAGATGTAGCATGTCTAACAGAGCCAGGTCATAAATGTCTTTCTAAGTCAAGCAGAGATCGCCTCTAAGTAGAAGATATGAGACAGAGATTAGTTAGAGTTGGAGTTTTTTTGAGTCTGTCCATATAGGGCAAGTGTTTAAGGCCTATGATCCTCTTTGTGAGGTATTTTTGTGGCCCTTCCAGTTGTTGCAGGTGTCTAGTGAGGTACATGCCAAATGGGGCATTGTACTTGATGACTGGCCTAATGAGGGAAGAGTAGAGGGTGACAATGACCTTCTTCCTGGATGCAAAACTCTTAGTAATAAGATGCGGCACATAGAAGGACTTTCTGACCACAGTGGCAATGTGGTGGTCAAAAGAGAGGTTGCTGTCAACCTGTGTTCCCATATCTCTTGTAACACCTTCTGTGTTCAGTGGGCTACCATCAATGTGGTAATTCATGGGAACTGGGTTTTTCCCAAAGGGGATGATGACTCATTTTTTTGGCATTCAGCATAAGGCCATGGTTCTGACACCAGTCGTTGGTCTCAGTGAGGCCTTTCTGTAGGTTGTCAACATCACTGGGTAGTTAATAATAGTTCCCAACTTGCAATCGTCTACAAACTTTGTCAGCTAGAGTCATTTTGTGTTGGCCTGGACTTCAGAGAAGTAGATAGCAAACAGGAGAGGACCCAGGACCAAACCCTGTGGTACTCGCTCATGACTGCTCAGCAGTCTGACTTGGAGTCAGCTACTTTCACTCTGTGGGTTCTATCTGTGAGCCACTTTGCAACCCACTTTGCAACCCACCTAGTGATATAGGGGTTAATGCCTAGCTTAGTGAGTTTTTCTATGATTCCTGAGTGGGGAATGGTATCACAAGCCTTAGCCAGATCAAGGTAGGCTGTATGAATCACCTTGCCTTCATCCACAACTCTGGTGACTGACTCAAAGAAGTCAACAAAGTTGAGCAGGCATGATCTACCCTTCACAAAATCAAACTGTGTGGGATCCAGAGTTTGGAGATTCCCCATATCCTTGTTTATTAGGTCCATGATGATGCATTCCACAGCTTTGCATATCAGACTCATCAGGCTAATGGGGTGATAGCTCCCAGGGTCTGTAGTCACTCCTCCTTTGTGGAGAGGGATGGCTGTAGCAGTGTGCCATTCGGTAGGGAAAAAGCCTGAGGTGAGGCTGTGATTGAGCAGGTCACACAGATGAGGTGCCAGTTCACTCTGTAGTTCATGTAGAACACAGTCAGGGATATTTTCATGTCATTTTCATGTCCCATAGAAGATGTATTTTTAGCCTTGGACAGTGCTGTATTAACCTTTGCAGCAGTAATACTGGGTGCCTGGCAATCTACTGGTATTGTGATTGGTCCTTTGGGGGGAGGGGTAAAGTTGGCACTGAATTTGTTGGCCAGTATATAGGCAATATCTGTTGGCTCGGTATAGCATTTACCATTGTGCAGTAGCTTAGAGCAAATCTGGGTATTGCCGTGGAGATTCTTTATATAACTGTAGAAGGCCTTGTGGTTGTCTTTACTATCTGCTGCAATTCTGTTTTCATAGCTAGCTTTACAGGATTTGATGAAGGATCTCAACTTTTTGTTGAGGCTGATAAGGGAGTTTTTCCAGTCTTGGGACGTCACCTTATTCTGCATCAGTTTCCTCCTTCTGTTGTTGAGTTTGTTTATGTCAGGGGACCACCACATTGGCTTCCTTTTTTTTGGAGGAAAGCATCTTGGTTTTATTGGGTGTGGCGAGATCCATGCATTTGTGTACATGTTTGTACAGTGTATTGGTGTATGATTCGGTGCTCATGCAACTATTCTCCATTTGCATGGGTGCTGTGAAGTTAGCCACCTCTGTTTTTAGGAACCCAAAGTTAGCGTTGGAGAAGTTTTTAATGGTGGTTACCTTTGCGGGGGGGGTGGATTTCCAAGGTGATTAGTTTGTGGTTGGATCTAACTAGGGATGAGCTGACTATTGGTGTAGAGCAACGGTCGCCCATGTTCATAATGACCAGGTCAAGGATGTTGCTACCTCTAGCAGGGGTAAGAACGAGCTGGTCCAGGGCATTGGGATTAATGAATTCCAGGAAACATTGGGTAAGTGTATTGGTACATGATTAGTTTTCTCAGTTAATGTAGGGGTAGTTGAAGTCGCCCTGTATGAGAATATTAGGTTGGACCCTAATATTCTTCAGGGTGCTTAGGAATGTGGAGTGTGAGTTTTGGGACATGGTTGGGGACTTACGGAAGGCTATGACCTGAATTGTTGTCTTACCCAATGTTAGCTGCACCTGAAGTATCTCTGATGTGTTATGTTGGGCTACCAGTATGGAGGTGTGTGCATCCTTTATGAATATGGAAACACCATCGTCTTTGGAGCTTCAGTCCAAGGTTTGGGGGCGAAAGGTGTGGAATGAGTTATAGCCTAGTAGTGCATGGGTGCTTTCTGCTGCCTTGAACCAGGTCTCTATTACAGCACAAATGTCGATGTTCTTCATTTTAAGTAGTGCTTCGAGCAAGTGCATTTTGAGATTTAGACTTCTAGCATTGAGCAGAATGACCCTCAGATTGCATTACTGCTAAAGGAAAACTTTTTATTACATTCAGTGTTCTCTTATGTGCTTACTTTCACTTAAAACTTCTTATTAAATGAAGCCAAGGTCTTAATCCAAAAAGTCATCTATGCAAAAGTAAGAGAAAACATATTAGCTCTACACACTTTATGAGCTGTATACTTTTGCACCCCATCCCCCAGCTCAAAAACCCAAGATTACAGCCTATTAAATTAAACATGGTTTATCTAGCTTTTTAATACTAAAAAAAAGAAGACAGTAAGATAAAAGGCATCTGTTTAATTTAATATCTTTATCACATAAAGCAGTAACCAAAAATGCTTTACTATAAAACGTAATTTATATCATTAAATGTTTTATAGAAATACTTTTAAGAACATAAATTGTTCTACTTACTGTTACTTTTTTCCTTCCACTTCCCTTCCCCTTAGTGTCCTTCCAAACATTAGTGACAGGAAGTAAGGCAAATGCCTTTCATTTCCCAACAAGTGCAAAGTCAACAAAAGTCCATTCTTTCCACCTTGTCTTGTACAGCCATATTTAAGAAATGTGATTGATGCTTTGTAATCTCACATTTATTCACTAATTTCTATGTTGCTGGTTTTCTTCCTGTTCTTCTCCATCTCCCATCTCCAGATTCTGGTTCAATTCCAAGGTATTCCGGATTCTTCTAGTTACCTCCTGCGCTTTTCTGTCTCACTCAAGCATTGTTCTTTGGAATGCTGGAATAGGTTTCACTGGCAAAGTGTCTCCAAGTACTTTATCATCATCAGAATGAAAACTAGGGCTCCTTCTGTTTGATGGCTCATTTATTGTTGGACAAACTTTTCTATTTTCTCATTAGCCTGTTCTGCATCAAAAAATTACTTTGTTCCAACAGGAAAAATATTCTGAAGATAGCTGGATATAGCAGCTTGAATTTTACAACTGCCTCTCGACATTCCCTCATTTCGGGAATAAATTTGTTTGTCTTCTGTGTGGTCTACAGTGAAAAATCATTTCTACAATAGCTCAAAGTCTCCAACTTTTAATATGCTGTCCTTCTGACACAGTTTTGACAGGATTTACTATTTCTTCTGGTAGGATTGTATATTTACTAATACAGGTCTTGGCTGCTTTCTCAGGGCCAGGTCTGGAGAATACACCCGATGTGACCTTTCAATTAACAAGTCCTGCTGTGGAATACCAGTCCAGTTGCTTATTTATGCTTTCATAAAACTAATACAGTCTATTCCTTCTAGTTTCTCTGATACAGCATAAAATTTGAGATTTTCCCCAATGTTTTCTGTACTCTAATTCTAACATTTTTTGAAGCATCTCTTCTTGAGCCGTTTCATGCTCAGCTAGCCTTTTCTTCATTTTGAACTCTGGTTTTTGCAGTTTTATCAGCTTATCTGAATATCTGTTTAAAGCTTATTCCAATTTCCAGCCTTTTGATATACTCAGTGTTTCATTTATTAAAATCAGTTATGAGCACATTTGACTTATTTTTTGATTAATGAAAGCCATGTATTGCACCAATGCCGGAGCTTGAACTGCTTTTTGCTGAACAACTGCAGGATTGTTTCCAGTCAGTGTTTTATCTTCACCTTTTCTAGTTGATTTTCTTTCAAGCTTTCTTAGTGTTTTATTTGCTAGCATCTAGGCAGTATACTTTGTAGCCATTAAATTAATTTACTAAAAGTGACAGAATCCCTGGCCCTTACCTTTCAGTTTCTTTTTTCACACTGGAAGAGCTGAAGGTAAGCTGTTGATCAGTGTGCAGCCATCATGGAAGTCCAAAAGTGTTCAGTTGTGTTATTGAATCTGAACTTGGCACATAAGATCACCAGTCCATCTCTTGTGTGCTACAACATCAAAATTTGGGGGAAATCAAGCTATGGCAATGGAGGGGTATTATGAGTGCTAAATTCGGTGAGCACAAATGATGTTTGTGTTTGTTTTTTTTCCTTCTGATTTCATTTATTACTTGGTTGAGAAGTATGTCCCCTTTGGTGCTTCCTGGAAAAACAATAGAAACACTCTGGTATGATGGACAGCCACGGTTTCAAGAGCTACGAAAGCTATGAAGCTCCTCTGGCGGAAATGCAAGTCAGAAAATACTGAGCTTTTGCTACTGCTATTATATAATTTGTCAGTTAGACCAGCTAGTGAGTACTGTTCCTCACTTTGTGTTTATGGTATCGTTCAAGTCACAAGACATGAGCGAGTCCCTTACTACTAAGTTGTTACTTAGGGTATTATTATTTATATAACAGTCTGCAGTGATATTGTTTTTACCGATGGGGTTGAAAATGCATTTTTTGTACTGAGCTTGATTCCATTTCTTTGTCACCAGTCATTGGTTTGTGTAAGTCCCTCTTGAAGTATATTGACATTTTTTGGGGATTCAGTGATTGAACCTAATTTGCAATCATCAGCACACTTAGTCACAGCTCCTCTGTTTTGGCCTGAACTTTTGAGAAGAATATTCCAAACAATAGGAGGCCCAGCACTGACCCCTGTGAAACCCCACTGGTGACAGGTCTGCTGGTTGAGGTAAAGTCCCCAACTTTGTCTGAGTGTGATCTGTCAGTGAGCTAGTTAGACACCCACCTGACAACATAAGGGTTGATATTCATCTGGGAGAGTTTATCAATGATGCCTGAATATGGGATTGTGTCAAAGGCCTTGGCTAAGTCAAATGCATAGATTTCATCTATGGCTCTGGTGATGTTTTCAGAGAAGTTCACCAAGTTTAACAGGGATGACCTGCTTTTGACAAAACCAAACTGTGTCATCTCATGGGTTTGGAGATCACCTGTATCCTTATTTTTAAGGTCTTTGATTATTCTTTCCACAGCCTTACAGATAAAGCTGGTTAAGCTTATGGGTCTGTAGTTCCCAGGGTCTGTTGCTGTACCTCCTTTGTGAAAGGGGATAATGGTTGCTGTTTTCCATTCAGCAGGTACAAAACCAGTACTCAGGTTGTGGTTGAAGAGAGTACCTAATGGAGTTGCTAACTCATGTTTAGACCATTTAAAATGCAACCTGGGATGTCCTATATAGAGGCTGTGCTTTTGGCCTTGGAGAGAGCATTAATGACTTGCTCTTTGGAGGTGCAAAGTGGGGGAGATCTAGTGGGAATGCTTTGTGGAATGTTTGGAGGGGACAGGGGGTTGACATTTTTGCTAAATCTGTCAGCTAATAGCTTAGCTACTTACACAGGATCAGTGTGTGTGTGTAATGCCATCCGCAGCTAGTTCAGCACACATCTGAGTCCTACCTTTTAGGTTATGGATACAGCTGAAGAATGACTTATGGTGATCCTTATCTATGGTTGCTAGATTTTTTCGAAACTGCCTTTAGAGGATTTTACAATTTGTCTTATTTGTTTGTTCAAGCAGAGGAGGGTGTTCTTCTAGTGCTGGGACCTGTCTTTTTTATTCTTAGACAGCAACTTTTTCCTCTTGTTGTGTAACTTATTAGTGCTATTTGTCCACCAGAGGCTTGTTTTTTCTTGAGGATCTGTTTTGATCCTATCAGGTACAGCATTGTGAATACATTTATGAAAGAGTTTGTACAGGGCCTTTGTGTATACCTTATATAGTTGTCAATGCCATCTGTGGGAACAGGAGTTTGGAAATTATTTATACCATCCCCTAGAAGGGCATAATTAGCTTTGGTGAAATTTTTTAGCTTGATTTCACCTAAGTGGGGCTCAGGTGTTATACAGTAGCTACTTCAAATGTGACTGATTTGTGATCAGATTTAACCAGTGAGGGTCCTATACTTATGGTGGTACAATGGTCACCCATGTCGGTGAAGATCAGGTCGAGAATATTTGATCCCCTTGTGGTGTTACATACTGTTTGTTCCAGGGCATTAGTGTTAAAGTACAGGAACCTTTGTGCAAGCATGTTGGTACTCATATAAGTTTCCTCGTCAATGGAGAAATAGTTAAAATCACCCATGACTAGAGTGCTTGGTTGTAATTTGATTGACTCAGGTAGATCCAAATAAACAGCATGGGCATCTTGGTTCATTGAAGGGGACCTATAACTAACAATGACTTGAAGGGGGAGTCTTACCCACAGTTAGTTGAACTTAGAGGTGTATTTACCTTTGATGAAGATAGATACTCCTCCAGCTTTGGTTCTCACACATTCATTTTGCAGTCTGAAAGTGTGGAAGGCATTGTGGCCTTGCAAGGCTGGGATACTCTCTGTGGCCCTAAACCAAGCTTCTGTGACTGCACAGATGTCAATGGCCTCCAGGCAGAGAAGTGCTACCAGAGAGTGCAGTTTTTGATTTAAACTCCTAGCATTTAGCAGCATAATCTTTAATTTATTTGTGTATGATATTTTCACGTTGGAAACTGTGTTCTTAAGACCTTGCCTAAAAAAAGGCACTATGGGGGAGGCAAGTGCCTTAGCCAGTAAATGAAAGCCTAGAGGTGACAAGTGAAGACCATCTCTGGCAAAGCAGCATGGTCCTTCAACCATGTCATCCCAAACTGACAGGAACTGGATCATCTTAGAATGACACCAGAAACTAAGCCAATTGTTGAAGTTAATCATTTTTTGTTTATATTATAGTATCATCCTAGGTTAGAGTAGAATGCTGCCCAAGGTCAAGGACATACCAGCCTGGGCCACATATTCATAGAGCTGAATCATGTCTCTCTTTATATAGTCCAGTGAGGTATGTCTCAAGTCATTCACACCAACATGAAATATGTCATAATGGTACTTGTTCTTGTGAAACTTAAGTGCATGTGTGATCTGATAGATCTTGGTACCTGATAGACAGCTGACCATAACATTTTCCTCATCCTGTCTAGTGAGTGAGACATCTGTGTGTCTCACAATGGAGTCACCTATGACTAAAAAATGGTTTAGATGTGCTTTGCCTTAGGGGCTTATTTGGTGAGACACTGGTGATTGTGTTTTTATGTCTGTTGAGCGCTGTAGGTGCTGCATTAGGTGTAGCATGTTTGTGTTTGGAAAGTCTCTGGTGTTTAGGTAGGTTTCTAGTGAGTATCTCTGCATATGATGGTTTATGTTTTGAGTGCATGGTTTGTGTAGGAGGTGGAGTACGTGAGCTGACAACCTGTTCAGTGTTACTGTTAAGTGAGTGAGAGAACAAGGATTCCAGATTCTTAATGTAGATGCTTCTCTCACAAATTGTACTTGGGTGATTTAGGAGTAGAGGGTTGTCAATGTACATGAGGCAGTTGCCTCAGGATACCCATGTCAATCAGGCTGATAGGAGAAATAGAGGGAAACTGACTATCCATAATGCTAGATTAAATCCTGTTTTCACAGTGGGGAGATAAAATGGAGGGTGTGGTATAACTGGATGGTGTAAACGGGGTCTATACTAATGGGGTACTCTATAAAGGGTCTATACTTGCAGGGGTTCTCTAAGTGGTATGAGACAATTGTAGATTTGGTGGTTTTGGGACTATTTAAGGGGCAAAGCGCAGCTGAAGTACTCTCTGAGCAGCTAAATGCAATTTAAGGACTTCTTGGCCAGATCATGGGCAGCTACTAAGGGAAAATTTATCTACTGAAGCTTTTGCATCTATAACTGCCAATGGTTAGCCCCACTGTGCAATAGTACATGGAGGTGTGCTATGCATAAACAGATGAATACAGCAGAACAGTAGATGGTCGTCTAACTCTGTGGAGCTGTGTTAAAACAAGCACAAATCCGCACAAATATGGGACTTCTGTAGCAACAGTGAGCAAACTGAATTAAATAATTTGACAAATAAAAAAGCTCAAAACTGAGCCCTATGCTAGCAACCTACAATCAGATGAGCCCTAACTGCACTCTCCTGCCCCAAAGGTGCAGGCAGATCTTCTCCAACAAAAGATAGCCTGGTTTAGTGCTCAATTTAACAAACAGAACCAGATCCAGCAGGTCTGAATCTAGTCTATGCTACAGCAGACAAAAAGTGCAACAGAGCAAGAACAGTTTTAAAACATCAGCAACATAGCAAAAATACAGTTTAAGGATGCAAAATACAGTATAAAATTGTATTTCTGTTTAGCAGAATGTGACAGATTCCTTGGATTGCACAGATGAATACAGCAGAGCAGGGGCTGGTCACTTCTCTCTGTGGAGCGTTGTTAAAACAGTGAGCTTTAGCATATATTTTCTGAAGGACATGAAGTCCAAAACAGAAATATCTGTCATTAGTCAGTAATTTCAATTCCCAGTAATTTCCCAGAAAACCACAAATTTTATGAGGACTAGACTAAAAATATGAGGCAAAAATCTGTAAGTTGATAGTCTTGACATGCTCTTTTGACTCAGCAATGTGTACAGCTTGCCTAACAGGCTTATTTGTAAATCATTCTGATCACAGATTTGATTAAATGTTCTGTAGGGTAGTTCCTCCCACCCACAACTATAGTTAGTACATGCAGCCAACTAATTTGGGAACAAATGCTTTTGATATCATGCAGTCACCAGAACTTTGTTTTTGTTTCCTAGCTGTTGCTTCATGTAGATCATTATTTTTACTCATAACCTTTATTTTTCACGCTTTCAATTCAACAGCCAAATCTTTTAGTTGTAAACTTCAAAGTTCAATTGACCTTTGCACATTTTAGTGCTTTACCAAATGTCATATCTCATTTTCTTACTAGCCGTCATCATTTTTAATAGCACATACCACACACAATTCTCTGTCTTAGAAGTAAATATAGTAAGTCTCCATACTCATAAGCTATAAGTCAGAAGGGATTCCTGACAGTGATAAGTCTTACCACCAACAACTTACCATCTTGCAGTTTCCTTTTCTTATTCAGAGACCAATCTGCTACTATGGTTTCCTGATAACAGGATTATCAGCATGAAGGGTAGTCCTACTCATCATAGTAGATGCTAATTAGGCAATCCACGGGAGTGGCTAAGGCTAATTATTCATATGCTCCTCCCTGGAAATGCCTGTGGCTACTGATTTATGCTGCCAAGCAATTCAAAGAATCACTCAGCTGCATGAGTTACCAAGATCAGCAGAAAATTTTAACACTGCCAAAAGACAATGTTTACCCATTGGCTTAAATGGAGGAAGCTGAGATGTGGCTAAGTTCAGTGCAGTTCATTGGTGACATGGAGGTGTGGGGTGTCAGTGTCTATGTGTGTGGAAGTGTGATGAGTGGGACCACCATCCATGTCGATGATCCTGCTAGCAGGAAGCCACAGCACTAGGGGCATGAATGGAGTCATATAAGTGTGTGAGTGTTTGCCTGATGGAGTACTCAAAGTAGAGTGTGTAGGTAGAGAATTGAGAGAGTAAATGTGTGTGTGTGTGTGTGTGTGTGTGTGTGTGTGTGTGTGTGTGTGTGTGTGTGTGTGTGTGTGTGTGTGTGTGTGTGTGTGTCTGTGTGTGTCTGTGTGTGTGTGTGTGTGTGTGTCTGTGTGTCTGTGTGTGTGTGTGTGTCTGTGTGTGTGTGTGTGTGTCTGTGTGTGTGTGTGTGTGTGTGTGTGTGTGTGTGTGTGTGTGTGTCTGAGCATAGTGTATGTAACTCATGGGTAGCCAGTGTAAACACAGCCACTATCACAGCTCTGACACTGCTGTTAATATTTTCATTACAGAAGCAGAAGGAATATCTACAGCTAGTAGTAAAAATGTGATTAAGCCAAGCTAGAGTTTAGTGAAAAGTCTAGCTTGGATGGGTTTTTTCTTGCTGTTTTTACTGAATGGTTTGTATATGTGACCTTTTTACTCTTTGGTTTGGATGCTACTTGGGGTATTTGCAGACACCTTAATCTTTATGGCATCAGGTCAGTTTAAAGACCCTGTGATTCTGAAATAAAGCCAAACAATCTACTTATGCTGTGTTGATGAGTTCAATAAAAGGTCAAAATGTGCATATCTACAGCTAGTGGGATTGGGCTTTACTGTCCTGAATACAACCATAAAGACTTAAAAAGTAAAAAAAAAGTCATGGACATTCCGAAGCCATGTAGCAGAAACACACTGTGTCATTAAGGGATCATTTGCATATATCCCATGGGCCTCCATTACAGGAGGTTTAAGGTATCACACAGTGAAAAACTTAGCTTGGCAGGGTTTTTCTTGCAATTTTACTCAATAGTTTGAGTGTTTCCCCCTTTGGTTTGAAAAAAATGTGATTCAGAGACATCCTAATGAGCCAATAATGAGGTCTTCCCCATTGTAACCAAAGCTTTTATTTATTTTATTTATTTGACATTTGTTTACTGAGAAAGGCCAACTCGGCAATAAAGAGCCCATTTCAGTGGAGGCCCGGGGAGAAAAACTCCACAATACAAAACAGTTAATATATAACAATATAGAAGAAAATAAAATGATTAGTGTAGTTATAAAATTGGGCTTTCACTTAAAAGTAACTAATTAAATTCACTATGATAGTAGAACAAATATAACAAAATGATTACCTACAGAGCATTTTTCACATCATTTAGTGTCTATGCTAGTTCTGGCTTAAATTAATGCAGTAGTCATAAGTAATATATAAAATTGCATTTTTCACAATCACATAACTTTCCCTACCAACACTAGGCAATTTCTGCAAACTGAAGGGATTTCTTTGAATCCTAGGAATAGACTTTCACTTTGTGTTTAAGCTCAGTCACTTAAAGATCATGTGTGCAATGGTGGTACTTATCTCTGTAATGGCTTGTAGAGTGGCTTCCTTCCCCAAGTGATGAATCCAAGATAAAAAAGTTGAAGATTCGGTTTGAAAATCCCTTATTTAACCATTTAAATTTCCAGACCGCGGTGGTGGTGCTGCGGTAGCGTTGTCGCCTCACAGTAAGATGCTGTCTGGTTCGATTCTCAGCTAGAGCATCTTCTGCGTGGAGACATGCATGAATGGGCGTACCTTCGTTGAAGGTTGTGCATCAGGGCTGGCAACTCGGCACGTAAAAATCAACTGCCAATCATTAGCGGACCGGAGTTCTGCTGTGGCGACCCCTAACTGGGAAAAGCCGAAAGACGCAACAACCATTTAAATTTCCAGCAAAATCAGGGAAGTTCCACAGATATCACTGAAGGGCTGCGTGTACCCAAACCATCATGTCTAACATGGAGATGATGTGAGGTCTGGGATGAAGATGGTTCCCTCTCACCTTCATAACTGGGACAAGAAAAAAAAACACAGGAACAGTCACTCAGATACAGTTAATGAAGACATTAAGCTTTGCAACTGTATTTGCTAAATATTATTGTGTGAGTGCTTGCTTCTGGCATTCGGTTACCGATGCTGTTTCTGTTATAGCAGGGAGTGATTATCTCCTCAAAAAAGCCTTGCCCATTTCCATTTAGTAAGTACAGCAGGGAAATGGGGAAACGTATTAATTCAGATTGACAGCAGCCCACAAATAATAATTGAGTTGTTGTTGTCTTTCGGCTTTTCCCGGTTAGGGGTCGCCACAGTGGAACTCCAGTCTGCTAATGATTGGCAGTAGATTTTCACAAACGCAGAGGTGCCAGCTCGATGTTCAACCTTCAACAAAGGCACGCCCATTTACGCTTGTCTTTCGAAGATGCCCACCCAGCTGCGGGGAGGACATGCAGACTCCACACAGAAGGCACTCCCCACACTCCAGCCGAGAATCGAACGGGAGAACCTCTTGCTGTGAGGCAACAACGCTACTGCTGCACCACCGCGGAAGTACAAATAATAATTGAGTTAATATTGTAAAATGCAGAAATGGAGAGAGGAAAACTTCTGGCCCCTACTGGATGTCAAAAGGGAATGCCCATCAGAGTCATAAATCCCAGAAAGGTGACAGAATTTGTTGTAAAGATGAACTTCTTTATAAGTCAAATTTTCTCATAAAATCATTATTTTATGAGAAAAAAGGATTTTCAATGTCACTTTCGCCAGCAATGTTCTCAAAATGATCTAAACGGAATGCAGGTTTGCTTGGATTTTCCCTTGCAGTACTGCTAACTTGTCTACTTCCATAAAGCTAGCTAAGTTAAATATATGTCGTTCCCTACCCATGACATGAAGGAGCATTGTACACGGGACCATTCCTACAGTTCCACTCGCAGTGTGATACAGCTAAAACTTCTGTAGACTGTAGGTGGTATTCAAAATCCTGCTCTTCTTAAGTTCGTAGCAGTACTCTATGAAGTCCAGTGCTACATCCATATGCAAATAAGCTCATTCAAGCTGACTACAAAAATACGGTGGCATTTTGGTTAACACACCACTCTAAGGCAAAAGAATAACATGGTTAAGTCATAAGCTTTAGGGTGAGAGCTATTATGAAGATAAGGGGTATTATACGTTTGTGTGTTACTACGATTCACAGTGATAAATGTAAAAGGTCCTCAGGTGCATATAAAATGCATAAAGAACCATAAATGTACACCAGTAAGTACGAATTTACTATTGAATATGCTAGTTAGGTAGCAAATTAATTAGCTGGCTGGAAGGGAAATAATGAATATTAGCTACCATACTTTTTTAAAAGGCAGTACGATTATTGACTTCACTTCAAAAAATGTTTGCTTTATTGTATTTTATTGGACAAAGCACCAAAGGGGTGACAGGAGGAAATGTTTGATCTGGTATCGTTGAAGTGTTTGTGCATACTTGGACAAACTATTAAAAGGATCACTGGGGGAAATCATTCATGTGTCAGTGAAGTGCCACAAACTATTGAAGGGATCATTTGGGGCATGTTTGTGGATTGCAAAGCAAATATTAGAGTTATAAGTCCAAGAAATATCACTCCCCACAGGACTAACGCTACCTCTGCCAAACTCAGTCCAAGCACATAAACTAACATAAAAGGCACAGTAGCGATGCAGGCAGTAAACACAGCACTAATCAAAATGCAGGAAACAAAGCTGAAAAAAAAGCTGCTTCATGAACTGTGATACAAACAGAAGACGTGGCACCACGTCTTCTGTTTGTATCACAATAAATCTGAATTTTAAAGTTCATGAAGCAGCGTTTTTTTTCAGCTTTGTTTCCTGCAATTTGGTTAGTGCTGTGTTTACTGCCTGTATCGCTACTGTGCCTTTTATGTTAGTTTATCAAATCTTAGAGATGTAGCAATGCTTTTAACAATGAATATACATATGGTGTGGATATTGGACTATGAATCACAAAAACACTTGATTAACAGATGCATCTTTACACAATTTTTCATTTACAACTCATTATACTTAGGACGTTGTGCATTAGACTGAGTAGCCTCTATGAATTGCACATCAGCTGTGCTCACTTGCAAATATCATGGATACCCCTACTGCATTTGTACAAAGGACTATGAATATAGGGCAGTGTTTCCAGTTTTCAGACAAGTTACTATGCACCTTCAGATATATTGGTGGTTGTAGTCATCAAATTCTGAGCCACAGATTAGCAGCAGTGGAGATTTGTGGTTCAGTGTTCTTCACTGTAAGTTATAAAAAAGTAAAATTACTACATGCAAGAGTGAGATGCAAAATGTGAAACATTATAGTTTTGCTTTTTTTATATATAAAAATGCCACCCAACAGTAGGAACATTGTCTCTGAGTAATGCTCAGTGTTGATTTGACACAAAGACTCCATGGACAAAATGGAAAAGGGGTGTTTGAAGCTGAAGCCAATAATAATAAAACCAAAAACATACATTTTCTAAATGTTTAGCTTAGAAATTTTGAAATGAAACACTTTACTATTTCTGAAACATGGTACGAATACCTCACAGAAGTATAAGTTATTGTTTGCCCTGTTGCAAATTCAGAAGTTTTTTTTCACACTTCTTCACAAAAAATAGCTTCTACTTCTAGAAGTATCTTTATTTAAAATATTTATACAAGGACATCATCTGGGAAAAATCCTAGTAAGCAAATAGTTGTTTATTTCTTTTCAATTTTCATGGAAAATCATGATGTGCTGCCATACATAAGTATACAGGAAAATAATGAAAGCTGTCTACTAGCATTCGCTTGATTAACTTACATCAACAGAATGTTTAGTAGAAAACAAAGAAAATGTCAAAGCAAGTGTTTTGACAGGAGAGCAAAGGTAAAACTTCCTTAATGCCTCATTTAGCCGATTTCACATAAAAAAACACTCACAGATATATATATATATATATATATATATATATATATATATATAGAGAGAGAGAGAGAGAGATGACGACAGATACGTATTAGATATGTATACACACACACTCACTTTCATACTACATTTATTTAATTATAAAAAAGTAACAAAAAGATTTACTGATGTTTTGCAGGATAACTGTAATGCAATTACATTTTTTCCACAATTAATATAGTACTTATAACAAAGCTATAGTGCATTTTAGAAATACAGATAATAAAAGTTAACATATTTTGTTGCCCTTATGTCTGTTTCGTTTTACTGCTTTCATCTTTGTACAAATGGTTTCTACCAAATTTTAGAGTACAAAACTGCATTCTGTTGCATAACGGATTTTGCTTTTTTTTCTCACAATTCACTTTACTATAGCTGTCATTCTAATCAAATTTCAACACAAAAGGCTGAGCTTGTGAAGAAAGTGACAACATGCACAATTTATACTGAAAGTGTGGATACAGTGTAGTCATCTGGTGATTTAAAAGTAAGGCTAACTACAATGACAGCAGGTTAATGACTCATTATCTGTGATCAAACAACAGTTGGGAGTCAGTCAATTTTCATCCACATATCATCTCAGTACTGACTTATTACAGGTACTTTATCAACTCTGTACACCTCAAATGTCTGAATATGATCAAATAACAATAATAGCAATAATAATAATAGTCACTATATTGTAATTCGGCATATTTTACTCAAATGCATAACAGCCCTGGAAAGCCCTATCAACAATTGTTTAAAATATATGTCAATCACTTTCATCTGCAGGTTGCCTCAATTCCCACTCATTACAGACATTTTATTGAATCTATACACATCAGATTCCTGATTGTGATCAACTCTAAAATAACACTAATAGTCACAGTAATGCCTTTTAGCTTGTTTTACTAAAGCACAAGAAAAACAGCTGTGCAAACGTCTCAAAATCCTTTAATAAAATCAAATAAGTTTACAAGTCTCATAGGACTCTTCCTCAGTGTAAAAAAGAATATATATTATATATATTAATGGGATTGTGGCAGTTGTTTCTTTTTTACACTGAGGAAGAGTCCTATGAAACTTGAAAGCTTTGTGTTTTATTCAATTTTATTAAAGGATTTTAAGACGTTGCACTGCTGTTTTTCTTATGTTTTTGCCTATTGTTTTAAAGCAGTAAATTTAGCAACCAGAGCATTTTTGTTCTTGTTTTAGCTTGTTTTACTAAAGGACATACACTAGCTCTGCTATAGACACACACACACACACACACACACACACACACACAGCATTTGTGCTCAGTCACTTTCATCCCCAGTCTATATCAGTACCCACTCACTCTGGCCACTTTATTGACTATATATGCCTCAGATGTACAATTGTACTTAATAAAGTAATAATAGTCATTATAATGAATTTCAGTTTGTTTTCCTCAAACATACACTAGTGCTGCCAAGCCAAATCAACAACTCTTTAAAAAATAGTTAGAATTAGTCACTTTCAATCACAGCATGTTTTCATGCCAAGCAATTGCAATCACGTTATTGACTTACACACCTCAGAAGTCTGATTGGGATCAAATGAATAAATAAATTGAAAACTAAATACCTTTGCATATAATGCAATAATGTAACCAACTGCAATGACTCTATACACACACACACACACACACGCCACTATGACCAATTAAAGCAACTTAACTGAGTGTTTACACCACTGATATGTGAATGACGTTAATGATTAAATGAATACAAAAGTGCTCTGGGTAATGAATTTCAGCTCACTGGAATCAGACTTGTACAGTATAATAGCGCAATCCATTGTGACCCCCACCCCACACACACACACACACACACACACACACACACACATACACACACACACACACACATTATGTATCCACTAATCACAGCCACTTTATAGTCTCTGCACAGATGTTTGATTGTGATTAAATTAATGAATAATTTAAATAAATAATATATTTCAATTTAGAAACTTATAGAGTATAATGGTGCAAACTACAGCAACCCCACACACACAATGTTAACTGTACCAAAAATACAGACTCACAGACATGCATACTACATGCTTTCCTTTACTCAAAAACAATATTCACAAGCACCCAACTAACTCAGCTAAACAAACTCGTGCATGCAACAAGGTTGAAAAATTGTAGTCAACCTCCCCCATAGATCAGACAATTGTTTGGCCCTCATACACAAATGACTTGAGCTGCCTCACCATCTTACATATTCCCAGCTCCCTATTATCCAAAATCTAATAAACAAACCAAATAAATGATCATAAGACACACCCACAGGTTTGTGCTCTTCAGACAAAGACCTTCTACATATATCCAAACCTAATAACCTGCAAGCTGTTGCCACTTTTGCCGTCAGGTGTCAAAAACCTGGAACTCAGTCTCCATAACAGTAAGATAGGACTACTTTCTAAAGTCATTCAAACTAGAACTACAGTCTCATTTACTCATCTCTGGGCTCTGCAAACGTGCTGCATCAGATTAGCACATCACTCCTCTTTAGCCTTATCACGGCAAATCTCCATCATATCCCCATCTTACCTGTCCTGCAACTCACTCTGCTTCCCTTCTTTTATCACACTTCCAAAGACCACCACGGCTGTTTTGAATGTTTTTACTTTTTATTCCATTAATGTAAAAAAACAGAACAATATAAAAGCTTTTCGTAAGCGCTTTCGGGTATTAACATACCCTTCTTCAGACAAATGGCTATTAATTTCTTAACAATCATTTAAATAGTCAAAAAGGTGCCAACAATTCGCCTTAAAGACATATTGCCTATATTCACCATGAGATGTCAGTATATACACTTCATAATACTCATTGATCTATATCTATATGTTAACATATCCCACTGTGATCTACAAATTTTTCATAATACAAACAATCATATAAATAGTAAATTTTATATATATTAAATATATATAATAAAATATATATTATTTTAAGCACTATGCTGACTGCAAAACCAGAGACATAGTTTATTTAGTTAGTTGCTTAAAAAGTAACCGTTTCTATATAGGTAAGATAAATAGGACGTTGAGAGAAAGGGTGAGAGAACATATTTATGCAATAAATCGGGAAGATGAGACAAACGCATTGGCAGAACATGTACTAAACAATGGATTGGACCATAAATTTAAGTTTATGGTAATAGAATTAATTGGGAAAAAAAAACAGATTAGGGAATGTTAAGAACTACACTGAACAGGAGGAAATTAGATGGATTATTAGAATGCAGTCCGACAAAGGGAAGGGCTTGAATGATAGGATAACTCTCAAACCATTCCTTAGAGATAGGCCACTAAGACATACTAATAAATCATAACTTTAATTCCAATATTAGTTAAACAGACAATAGATTATATATATTATTATTATATATTTTTGCATATAAGTAGACTTTTGAAGTTGGTGCATATTTAATGGTACTTAATGGTCTTGAATAATAATGTATGTCTATGTATATAAATACTTTTATTTTTATAGATATATATATTTATATATTTTTAGTATTTTTTATTATATATATGACTTTTAATAAGAAGAGAGTGTTATGTAATGGCTACTAATCATATGAAATGTTAAAATATTTCGGTGAAATTTACTATTTATAGGATTGCTTATATTATGAAAAATTTGTAGATCAGAGTGGGATATGTTAACATATAGATATAGAACAATGAGTATTATGAAGTGTATATACTGACATCTTATGGTGAATATAGGCAATATGTGTTTAAGACGAATTTTTGGTGCCTTTTTGACTATTTAAATGATTGTTAAGAAATTAATAGCCATTTGTCTGAAGAAGGGTATGTTAATACCCAAAAGCGCTTACGAAAAGCTTTTATATTGTTCTGTTTTTTATATTAATGGAATAAAAAGTAAAAACGTTGGAAACGGCCGCGGTGGTCTTTGGAAGTGTGATAAAAGAAGTTCTACTGATTCGTTCAGAGACCTTCACTCTGCAACTGCTTCTTTAATATACGTCATTCTGCTTCCCTCCTTACATGAGACTCCTTCACCCGCAACTAGCATTACCTTGTACTGCTCATCTCTAGTGCTTTCTCACCATTATACCTAGTGTAAGACACATTGCATTTTCTTCAGAATATCACCAATACAGCTATTATTGGTATACTTTATCAAATTTAAAATGCAGTTCTCTCGCTTTTGAAAAGTATTGTAAAGACTATTGTATATTATTGCCTTTCAAGTGTTGGTTCATAGGACGATACTAGTCTATTGGCCTGGAGGCCCTTTTAACCCTAGCCAAGAATTTCACCTATGTTCCCTCAAAGTCACCACCTGTTTTCCCTGTCCAGCAAGAACACAGGTGGAATCCCAGGGGTATATTTTCTGTTTCCCATGCAGTCGTCCAGGTTCCTCTTAAAGAGGGCTAGTGAGGAAGTGTCCCTCTGTCTATAATGGTTGCCTGTACATTGGAGTCTTTCTTCTCGGGCCTCCACTGAAAATGTGTCCCGTGCCAGTTGGACTTTCCTGGTATACAAAATAAACACACACACACACACGCACACACACACTTTATCAAAACTACATGCTCACACATAAATACTCACACAAACAGTCTGTTACCATAAACATGCATGCCTTACTGTCCTACAGGTTGGCTAGCAAGAAATACTAAAAATAGTACTATTTAATGTAAAAATATTTATTTAGTTAAAACAAAAATGCTCACCTCTTCCTACACTTGCTGAGTCTGTAACTGCTTTACCTTCTGATTCAGGCAGCTGCAGGTGCCAGTCACCTGATGCAGCCTGAACCAATGGGAGAGGCTGCACATTGCTTCACCCAGTAGCCCAAAACAACCCCAGTGAAACATTACCAACCTCCTGAAGTGGCAGGAGGGCTTGTGATGAGGCATGATTAGAAAAGCTAGCTCGACTGACTTTTTTTTAGAAACTGGAACTTCAATACATGCACATATGCAGAGTTTCAAATGGAAAACTAATTATTTTAAAGAAAAAAAAAACATACTAAAACATTGAGAATGCTACTGTCCAGAAGACTATTACCATGAGTTGCCCATACTTGTGTTACTAAAGGGCTCAGTAAATGTATCATCCAAGACGTTACTCACCAAAATGTATGTGCTATGCTAACAGTATGCTGTACTAATACATAAAGTGCAAATAATGTCAGTGGAGTTCATTTCATTGTTTATTTACTGCATTGTTAGCTACAGTGTGGCTTCATACCAATGTTTTACCGTATTCCACATATAAGGAAAGTACTTACAGGCATGTGTGATTTAAAATGGAAAGAATGGTCTGTTTGCTAATTTTAGCAAAGTAGTAAAAATAAAGCAGCAGCTGAATCACTGCAGAAGCAGACAAGACAACAAGGTTGTACAGAGCCTCTGGGAACACAACCCAACAATGCAAAACAAGACTGACCCATGGCATTCACCATGAATAATTCAGATTATATAGTTTTTCTTATGCTAATACTGACACAATATATTGCTGAAACAAAAACCCACTGAAAGATCTCATTTTAGATTAAAAATAGCATTGCAAAATGTCTAAATTGAAATAGAATTTTCATTAACAAGGTCAAACTTTCAGGATAAGGAAATTAATTACGTGGATATAATCACCAAAGCTGGATAATTACAGCAATTTAACATATTTTAATATGCATGCTGTGGTCCTGGTCAAAGCAAAAAAAGTGAAAGCTCTCAGATAAACATTAGCAACATATTACTAGTAACCTAATGGCAGGAGACAGGCCAATGATGCCACTTAGCGATACCCAGAAAAAGTATGTCTCCTGTTATGCCTGCATAACTCTTTTGAATTACAATATGTATGAAGGACTGTGTGTACTGTACAAGCAGAGAGAAAAAAGGGCTCCCCAGAGTGCAGAAAATGTATTTACATAGTGCATTTGTATTCAAGTTTGAGATGTGATCACAAGAAAGTTTTGTCCAATTCTTCTGATGTACTTTCTGTTCCACTATGCTAGGGCAAGTTACTTTATGATTTTTCTATTATTATGCCTGTCAGTACTCTAGAAATGTAGAAAAAAAATCACTGATGACAGTTTAATGAACATCTTGCTTCTAAATCTTGTTCATGCAGAGTGTGCTAGAAATACATTTCCTTGCTCTCTAGTGGAAAGCTGTATAGTTAGCAAGAAAGCTTGTAGTTCATTATGCCCTTATCTACAGCCTGTCCTTTTGTGTTGTTGTTATGTGGTGGATGGGTGGATGAAGAGCGGAATGTCTTACATTGTGAGAAACTGTCAGACTCACTATATATATATATATATATATATATATATATATATATATATATATATATAAATATATATACACACACACACACACACACACACACACACACACACACACACACACACACACATACACATACACATACACATACACATACACACACACACACACACAGAAGTACATTTACAATGGGCTGTGATGCAGGTCAGATTTTTGTTCCACTCGGAATACAGTTATATATGTCTCTCTCTCTATCTCTGTCTTTCCTGCTTATGCACCATGTGGTACATCGGGCAACGAGCATCTTGATCATTGTTTCTGTAGCAGTTACAGGGATTACAGGCTCAGACTCCTAGCCCAAGGTCCAACCCTCCTCAGAGGTTGCACCATACACATTCACATGCATACACTCACACCTAGGGCCAATTTCTTGTATCCAATCCACCTACTGCATCTCTTTGGAATGTGGGAGGAAATCGGAGCACCCATAGGAAATCCACGCGGATGCAGGAGTACATGCAGACTCTGCACAGAAGGCACCCCAGATGAGAAATGAACTGAAGAACTTCTTGCTGTGAGGTGACAATGCTAACCACTACACCACTGTGCCTCCCTAGTTATATATGTGCATTACTGATATTACAACATCTCACCTTTGGGGGCAAATGTCATTTGTGATGTTCACGAGTGCCATTTTTGTGAAGCAGTGTTAAGTGAATATGTTTGATTTGTTTAGGGTGTTTCTGGTGAGTTACATTCTGAAATGAGTTCCAGCATTTCCTTACCAGTACAGTTACTGGTTTCTTGTTGCAGTCTAACATCACAGCAGTATATAAAGAATGTGTTCTTTTCCTTCACTATTGTGTGATCTCAGAGTTGGTATATATATTTTATTTATTTATTGACATTTGATTACCAGAAACGCCTGACAGGGTAGAAGCCTTTTTTCAGTGGAAGCCAGGGAGAAAAGTTCCAAATTATTACAAAACATTTTAAGAATAATGATTTTACAATCTTCAAAAATAAATCTTCAGTTTAAATAATTATAACAAATTAGACATAACATAAAAACATTGGTTAAAAATCTGTACAAGGTAGATGGCAATCCTTTACTATTTAGAGAAATTTTAGAGAGTTTGTAGAGAAATTAAAGCTTAAGTTAGTCTAATAGAAATTGGAACTGTAATATGAAGTGAGGGAAAACAGGCTTGTTCATAGGTTGATACTAGGCTATCGGCCCAAGGGCATATACAAGCCTAGCCATAACAATTCCCTAGATATTTCTTCCCAAAATATTTACTTCTCTAGACCCCTGTCTAGCAGGGTGAGGGATGAGATCCCCGGAGTGAATTTCTTCCTTTTGAAGAGGGCCAAGGAGGCGCTCTGCTTGACATGTATGGGCAATCTATTCCAGAGTATGGGGAGTCTCTGGGTTAGGAACCTATCCCTCCAGCATGTTTTGTTCATTGTGATGACAAGGTTTAGATCCCTGGTGAGTGTGGCTCTGAGGGATTGGGATTTCTTTAAGTGGAGCATGTCCAACAGCTCAGGGTTTGACATGGCCTTGTATGTTAAGCACAGATCGCCTCTGAGTAGACGATATGCGACAGAGTATAGCTGGAGTTTTTTTAGACAGTCAGCATAGGGCATCTGCTCTAGGCCTGTGATTCTTTTAGTGAGGTATTTCTGTGGCCTTTCCAGCTGTTGCAGATGTCTTATGAGGTACATACCAAATGGGGCATTGTATTCTATAATGGGTCTAATCAGGGATGAGTACAGTGGGACAATGACCTCCTTTTTTCTGGATGAAAAGCCCTTAGTGATGAGGTGCGCCACATAGAAGTATTTCCTGACTGTTGTGATGTGGTTATCGAAGGTGAGACCACTGTCCACCTATATCCCTAAGTCTCTCATCACACTTTCGGTGTTTAGTGTACTGCCACCTAAGTGGTAATTCATAGGTACATGTTTTTTCCCAAAGGGAATAACTATACATTCTTGGCATTAAGCGTGAGCCCATGGCTCTGGCACCAAGCATCTGTTTCTGTAAGGCCCTTTTGTAGAATATCCACATCATTTGGGGATTTAATAATGGCTCCCAGTTTGCAGTCATCTGTGAACTTTGTTAGCCAGAGTCTCTTAGTGTTGGCCTGTACTTCAGAGAAGTAGATGCCAAACAAGAGTGGTCCCAGGACTGAACCCTGAGGTACTCCACTTGTCACTTGTCTGGAGCTGGATTTCGAGTCGGCTACTTTTACATTCTGGGTTCTGTCAGTAAGCCAGTTGGCAACCCATCAAGTGATGTAGGGATTTATGCCCAGCTTAGTAAGTTTATCTATGATTCCAGAGTGGGGATTGTGTCGAAGACCTTGGCAAGGTCTTGACAGGCTATGTGGACCACCATACCCTCATCCACAGCTCTGGAGACTGATTCAAAGAAGTCAATTAGGTTCAAGAGACAAAATCGGCCCTTCATGAACCCAAACTGAGTGGGGTCCAGTGTTTGAAGGTTGCCAATGTCTCTGTTTATAAGTTCCATGATAATGCATTCCATGCCCTTGCAGATCAGGCTCATCAGACTGATGGGACGGTAGTTCCCAGGATCCAAGGTGGATTCCCCCCCCCCTTGTGGAGTGGGATAACTGTAGCTGTGCGCCACTCAGTGGGCACAAAGCCTGACGTGAGGCTATGATTAAACATGACACTTAGGTGAGGTGCCAGTTCACTTTGTAGTTCATGTAGTACACAGCCCGGGATGTCATCTGGTCCCATGGATGCTGTATCCTTAGCTTTGGAGAGTGTGGTTTCTACCTGTGTGGCCATGCTTACCAGTATTTGGCAATCTTTTGGTATTGAGATGGGCCCTTTAGGGGGTGAGAGGGGGTGAAGTTGGCACTAAATTGATCTGCCAGAATATTGGCGATATCCTTGGGATCAGTATATTTAATGCCATTCTGTTGTAGCCAAGAGCAGATCTGAGCATTGCCATTTAGATTTTGACATAACTATAGAATGCCTTGTGGTTGTCTTTGGATTTTTGGCAATTTTATTTTCGTAACTAGCTTTGGAGGATTTTATGAGGGATCTCATCTTCTTACTAAGTCTGGTAAGGGAGTTTTTTGCATCCTGGGATTTTCCTCTTTTCTGCAACAGTTTCTTCCTTCTGTTGTATAGTTTGTTTATGGCAGGGGACCACCAGATTGGCTTCCTTTTTTTGGAGGAGAACATCTTGGTTCTATTTGGGATGGCATGATTCATGCATGAGTGGATGTGCTCATACAGTGTCTTAGTGTAGGATTCAGCAGTTGAACTTTCAGCTCCCATCTGCATGGGTGTCATGAAGTTTGTCACTTCTGACTTGAGTAGCATGAGGTTTCCTTACAGGGGAGGGTGGGGGTAGGATGTGGATGTCAAGGGTGATTAGCTGATGGTTAGACCTAACCAATGAGGTGGTGACCACTGGTGTGGAGCATCTATCTCCCATTTTGGTAATGACCAGGTCTAGGATATTGGCACCCGTGGTGGGACAATGAAATAGTTGATCCAGGGCGTTGGAATTTATGAATTCCAAGAACTGTTGGGAAAAGGTGTTGGTACCCAAGTAGTTTTCCCAGTTAATGGCAGGGTAGTTGAAATCACCCAGTATTAGGTGTTTGGTTGTATCTTAATATTTTCTAGTATGTTTAAAAAGGTGTAATGATAATCTTGGGGCATGGTGGGGGATCTGTAGCAAGCTACAATTTGGAGTGCAGTCTTGCGTAGTGTTAGTTGCACCTGGAGAATTTCAGATGTATTGTGTTGGGCAACTAGCCTGGAGGTGTGAATATCCTTGGTGAATATGGACACTCTTCCACCTTTAGTGTTTCGATCCTGGTTTGGTGGCTGAAAAGTGTGGTAAGAGTTGTAGCCTGGTATTGCAGGGGTGTTCTCCGGAACCTTGAACCAGGTCTCAGTTGTTGCACAAATATCGATGTTCTCCATTTGTAGTACATTTAGAGAGAAAGTCAAGGAAGAATATTTGATAGCAGTAAAGAAGTACTTATTTAAGATTTGAGTCAGTAAATATTGTGTGTCTTTGATTCAGTAAATATTGTGTCTCTGTCTCTCTGCAGTTAAGTTGCCTGAAGTTTGAAAAACTGTAGCCATCTGGGCTCATTGAAAGTTGTTAGACTGTTTTAAAATTCCTGTGTTAGTTAGCCTGGGGGTTTCTTATAGCATTAAAATCTGTGTTGGTTACATTTATAGTAATCATTTTAATCTGAGTTGCTGGCTACTGAGACTTGTCTGCATATAACAACTGGACACAAGCTGATTTAAGTATACTTTTCTCTGCACTTATTTAAGATTTGAGTCAGTAAATATTGTGTGTCTTTGATTCAGTAAATATTGTGTCTCTGTCTCTCTGCAGTTAGTTCCCACCCCCCCCCCCTCCTTGTTTCCTGTTGTGGTGTTAATCTTGGGTGGCTTTGGAATTGCCCACCCTTGCTGTAAATCTGTTTTTGCACACTCCTCCTGGACCCATCTCATTTGCTCACTCAACTGAGTACAGTGAGATCATATTTTGATTTCAGATACTCCTACCAGTCCCATCTCCTCTGCGGTGTACAGAGAGAGCACTTGGGAAGGACACTCCCCATAGTTTCTTAATCTGCTGTTTCCTCCCTCTCAAAAAAAAAAAAAAGTTTGCACTTCATCTGCTTTACTGTATTTGTGTTTCTTCCTACTTTATTACCTTATTTTGCTTTTGCCTCTTCTTAAAAGTACTCAATTTAATTTATTCTGCTGCCTTTATTACTGCTTATTAGTAGCCTGATTAAATTGTAACTGTTATTCTAAGGCCCTTGGATTAAGCACTTGGGCTTCAAAACAGTTGTTTTCTGCACTGTTGTGGTAGGACAGGTAGCTTACATCCTTCTAAGTTGGGAACTGCTGATTGAAGGCTCAGTGTCTGTTATTCTAAAAGCGTATTAGTTCTGGTTTAAGCACTTGGGCTTCAGGTCAGTTATTCTACATTAAGAAGGTTTGTGGTCTGCACTCTTGTGGGAGGAGAGGCTAGTTTCTGCCCTTCTGAGCTGGGAATTTCTGGTTAAAAGCTTATTGTGCATGCTTACTTGAACTGTTTCTTTCCGAAATCTGTACGCCTTGTTTGCTGTAGCATAGACTAGATTCAGGCCGGCTGGATCTAGCTTTGTTTGTATAACTTGTGCACTGATCTAGGCTGTCTTTTTTGGAGACGGTTTCTCTGTACCCCAGTGGCAGGACTGTGCAGTTAGAACTTGTCTGATTGAAGACTGCTGGAACACGGCTCAGTTTTAAGCTTTTTAACTGGTTAATTGGGTAAAGTGCTAAAGTGCTGTTTTGATTGTATCTGCTCTATTTTCTGAAAGAAAAAAAAAATACATGTTTCCCGCCTTTCTGAACTAGTATAGTCCAGTTTTCAGGTTATTGCTGAATCCAGGGCTGAGTTACAAGTTTCTGTGTTGCCCGTACCTTACTTGGATAGAAGGAAGTATCTCTGTTCACCTGTGAGAGAGGGGAGCTTTGAGCAGCCTATCTGTCCCTGGAGGAGTGGTTTCAGCCCAGAAGTTAGTAGTTTAGTGGCCATTTTGGGCTAATTTTGATTGTATCTGCTCTATTTTCTGAAAAAAAAACAAAAAATATACTTTTTCACACCTTTCTGTCTCTATCTCTTTCACTTCCCTGCTATAAAAACCGTATTTGTGCGGTTTTGTGCACTAGGCAGTGCCATTTAGCTAGAGTTAAACTATTCTCGGCTCCACGAAGTCTACTCTTCAATTTTTACCTTGGAACTAGACAAACCTTCAACTTTAGCACTCAAACCATTCATTTCACAGTCAAGCACTTGCTTAAAACTCATAGCAAGCACTAATTAACCCTAGCACTAGACCCCCCCCCCTTATACTGTCCCGAAGGACTAGGCTCTCTATTTGTCCCCACCAGCCAATCAGAAAAACAGCTTACTCTACCTATTCAGGCATGTCCAAAGGGCAGTTTCTGGTGTACTCTCCAGTCCAACTGGTGAATCTGGGCATTTTGAGGCCATGTTACAACTGCCTCATGTACACAGACAACCCTCTCCTCCTACCACCAATTACTAATATATGCGAGAGATGCAATTATACAGCCAAACTGGAGGCAAAGCTCTCTCAACCCAAGACTGGAACTGACAGTCAAGAGGAAAAGGGTAATACTTGCAACACACCACCAGTCTCACATAGACCTAATAAACCAACACCAGCAAATAACACAAATGAATACATGAAAACATACTCTGGGGCACTAAATAAAAATCTGCAAAAGCAACAGAGACCTCCAAAGCAGACATCCAAGAAACCTCCACACCCCATCACCAACCATGAAACACATACTTAACATAATCAGTGTGCCACACAATCACAGTCCTTAATGCAAAATAACATACCCAACACACTAGTAATAGGCGACTCTATAGTCAGGCACACTGATGTCCCACTAACTAGGCTGGACAAGGAGAAGGTTAAATTAGCTGCCTGTCTGGTGCCAGGATCCGCCACATAACACAAGCACTCAGGTCACTCCAGAGCAAGTACAAATACATCTCTGTCATCTGTCCACCTGGGATGACATGCTCCACAAGCCATGCTGCTTCGCTAGAGATGGCTTGCACCTGTCATCCTTAGGCTTTCGAATACTGACCAAGGCTCTTGCCACCACCATAGTGCCTTTTTTAGGCAAGGCTCAAAAGACAAACCCACCACCATAAATAGCACAAGTAACCAAAAACTGAGGGTAATGCTACTCAACGCCAGAAGTCTAAACCTCAAAATGCATGCACTCGAGGCACTCCTCAGTATGGAGAACATCGACATCTGTGCAGTAACAGAAACCTGGTTTAAGGCTCCTGCGAGCACCCCAGCACTACTAGGCTATAACTCATACCATACCTTTCGGCCACAGAACCAGGACCGAAACACAAAAGGCGGGGGTGTATCCATATTCATCAAGGATACCCACACCTCCAGGTTAGTGGCACAGCACAATGCATCAGAGATCATCCATGTGCAACTAACAATGGGCAAAACTGCAATCCAAATTGTAGCTTGCTACAGATCACCCACCATGGCCCAGGACCCCCATTCCGCATTTCTGGAGACACTGGGAAATATGAAGGTCCTACCAAACACCTTAATACTGGGTGATTTCAATTACCCAAACATAAACTGGGAGAACTACACAAGTCCTAACTCCCTTGCCCAATGCTTCCTAGAATTTATAAACTCGAACATCCTGTATCAACTGGTCAACACCCCCACCAGAGGGAACAACATATTGGACCTGGTCATCACTAACATGGGCGACCGGTGTTCCACACCGGAGGTCAAACCCTCGCTGGTTAGATCAGACCATAGACTAATCACTCTGGATATCCACATTCTGCCCCCACCTCCCAATCAAGGAAACCACCATGAAAAACTTTTCAAAAGCAAACTTCATGTTACTTAAGACTGAGGTGGAATGGTTCACAGCCCCCATGCTAAAGGACAATGCTGTCCAAGCTGTTGAAACCTTTACAAAGGCGCTCTATGAGCATCTGCAGGAATGCATGGATCGTGCTATCCCAAGTAAAACCAAGACTCACTCCTCCAACAAAAGGAAACCAGTCTGGTGAACCCCTGACATAAACAAGCTATACAACAGAAGGAGGAAACTAGTACAGAAAAGAGTAAAATCCCAAGAAGGAAAGACATCCCTGATCAGTATCAGCAAGAAACTACGATCCCTCATTAAATCATCCAAGGCTAGTTTCGAAAGAAAAACTGCCAGTGACTCCAAAGATAACCACAAAGTGTTCTTTAGCTATGTCAAGAACCTAAGTGGAAACTCTCAGATCTGCTCTGAACCGACTGATATTGCAAACATTCTGGCAGACAGGTTTAGTGCAAACTTCACCCCCCTCTCACCCCCTAAAGGACCCATAACCATACCAAAAGAATGTAGGGCCCCATCAATCACCAACACACAGGTTAAAACAGCCCTATCCAAAGCCAAAAACACAGCTTCAATGGGGCTGGACGGTGTCCCAGGCTGTGTCTTACAAGAGCTCCAAAATTAACTAACCCCCTCACCTAAACACACTGTTCAAACACAGCCTCTCTACAGGCTATGTACCCACAGAGTGGTGCACAGCAACAGTTATCCTGCTCCACAAAGGTGGAGCCACAACGGACCCCGGGAACTATCGCCCTATAAGCCTAACTAGCCTGGTCTGCAAGGCTATGGAACGCATCATCATGGAACTCATTAACAGAGACATTGGGAACCTCCAAACCTTGGACCCTACCCAGTTTGGCTTTGTTAAGGGCAGATCATGCCTCCTAAACCTGGTGGACTTCTTTGAGATGGTTACCAAGGCATTAGACAAGGAAAAGGAGGTCCACACAGCCTACCTAGACCTCGCAAAGGCTTTCGACACCATTCCCCATTCTAGTATTATAGACAAGCTCACCAAATTGAACATAAACCCCTACATGATGAGATGGGTTGCCAACTGGCTCATGGATAGAACCCACATGGTGAGAGTTACAGGCTCTATGTCTGACTCTAAACCGGTTACAAGTGGCGTCCCCCAGGGCTCAGTCCTAGGACCCCTCCTGTTCGGTATATACTTCTCAGAGGTACAGGCAAGCATAGGAGGATAATGGCTGACCAAGTTCGCAGATGACTGCAAACTAGGCCCCATAACTGATTCTCCGGCTGATACAGACACCCCCCAGATGGGTCTCACTGAGATGGATACCTGGTGCCAAAATCATGGCTCCAAGCTAAATGGCAAAAAGGGCATAGTCATCCCCTTTGGAAAAAACAAAGCACCCGTGAACTACCACATAGGTGGTAGTCCCCTAAATACAGAAAATGTAATAAGGGATCTGGGGACCCAAGTAGATAGTAATCTATCTTTTGATAATCATATTGCCAAGGTGGTTAGAAAATTCTTCTATGTGGCCCACCTAATCACAAAAGGGTTCTCATCTAGAACAAAAGAGGTTATTGTGCCTCTCTACTCATCACTCATTAGACCCATCATAGAATACAACGCCCCATTTGGGATATACCTTACAAGACACCTGCAACAGCTGGAAAGGCCACAAAAGTACCTCACCAAGAGGATTACTGGCCTCAAACAGATGCCCTATGCAGTCCGACTCAAGAAACTCCAGCTGTACTCAGTTGCATACCGCTTACTCAGAGATGATCTCTGCCTGACATACAAGGCCATATCCAACCCAGAATTGATGGACACGCTCCACCTAAAAAAAAAAAAAAAAAACAAATCCCAGAGAGTCACACGCTCTAGAGATATAAACCTCACCACAATGATAAATAGGACATGCTGGAGGGATAGATTCCTATCCCAGAGACTCCCTATGCTTTGGAACAGGATTCCAATATACATCAGGCAGAGCCCCTCACTAACACTCTTCAAGAGAAACCTTGACGGGTGGATGGGAAACAGAAAATTTACCCCAGGGATCACTGCAGTGGCTCTGCTGGACAGTGGCACAGGGAACTAATCTAAGGGGGTGGCGAATGCCAACACATTCTGGCTAGGCTTATAAATGCCCTGGGGCAGATAGCCTAGTACTTACCTATGAACCTATGAAGAAGGGAGACTAAGGAGGTATAAGGAATGAAAAGGTACTCGCTCACATTTAGGGATACAGTTTATCCTGGTTTTGAGCAAAAGCAGAGCCAGATTTTAGTTAGGAAGTCTTTCAGAGTGGTTTTGAAAGATGGGAGGGAGGGAAGAGATAGACCTGATGGATACAGGTAAGGAGTTCCAGGCTTTAGCAACCATGTACAAATACAGACAATGTCTAGCAGATTTGGTAAGTTTGTAGACAGGAGTTTTTGGTCACTGGATCATAATGACCAACTGGGAACATAGTTATGCAGAATGTTTTTTAGTGCTGAACAGGCAGATGGATGCTGAATAATTTTATAAGTTGTAAGAAGTTGTATATGTTAGTTGATGTTGCAGTTCTAACCAATTGACGCTTTTCAGTGCTGTACAGTGGTGGATTCTGAAAGGAGTATGTGATGCAAACTTAGCAAATTTGCTATAGTATTGTTCAACTTTTAATTTTTAAAGAAGAGTGGGGAGGAGGTACGTAGTGGCAAGTGCAGTTTTAGTTGCATCAGTGAGAACGTTTTAGGCTGTTATGCAATTTTGTATATACAGGTCGAATGTAAGATTAATGTCCATTATCACCCCTAACAGTTTACTATGAGAAACTACTTCACTGGTTGTATTATGGAGAGAGGACTTTGAATTTTGTTTTTTTCATGAGAGAGAGATATGGGTAAAAATAATAGTTTGGTCTTTTTTGGGTTGAGTGTGTGTTGTGAGTTATGAAGCCCTGTTTCAGTGGCTGTTAAAGCTTCCTGAGTAATTTCTTTGGAGGTCTACCATGTTGTCAGATGTGCAAATGAGACTGGAATCATCTGTGTATTATATTAGGGTGGTCTGTTCTGTGGAGGTATAGAGGGTGTTAATAAAATGTTAGAGGAGGGAACCAAGGACAAACCCTTGGTACACCGGTGGTGACTGGGAGGTAAGGAGAGAGCATGGAGTGTCATTTTATGACTGAAACATATTAGACAGGTATTTTTAGAGCCACAGGAGGGTAGGCTGACAGAGATCTGGTGAGGACATTTGAAATAGAAGTTTTCTGTGACAAACTGTGTTGATGGCATTAGATAAGTCTGGAGATAAGGAGGACACTCGTTTGCCA
>NC_056742.1:391056808-391106808 GCF_019279795.1 Protopterus annectens
CCAGGTTAAAAAACTGTCTAATCCTGGTGTACATACTGGCTCCAGTAATGGGGGATAAGGCAGTGTAGAATCCGTAGGACATGGAAGTATTCTTATTACATGGTAAGGCCACACTCAGGGATAGAATTCTCCCTTTTGTGGTAGAAGGAAGTAGTCCACAAAAACTGACAGGCCAAAAAAAGAGACATAGAGATGGTAAAATGGACCACTGAGGATGAGGAAAAAAATCATGTATTGTTACTATTATGGAAGAAGCCCGGTATTTCCAGACAGATGATATTTAGAAAGATTAAGAGACAGATTAGAAGAAAGAAAAATGCTTGCCCAATAAGAGCTGTCAAAAGCTATAAACAAACAAAAATGTATATTCCCTGATGTAACAGATCAATTAAAAAATTATATAGAGGAAGAAAGAGTGGACTGCCTGGAAAAAGAAACAACAAAAAAGGAAGTGAAAAAATATTTAAAAAACAAAGGTTTTTGAACATGAATGATAAAGAAGTATGGACACAAGAAAGAAAAAAGAGATTTGTCATGGTGCAAAATATATGCAAAGTAGAAATCCAACTAATCAATACAAAAATGTAGCTTCAAAAATAATTGAACAGAAATACAGGCAAAGTCACCCAGATATGGAAAATTTCACAATCCAGAAAAAAAAATGAGATTGCAAAGGGAGAATGTAGAAGAGAAGAACAGTGAAGGTAGAAATTAAACAAATAAAAATAAGTGATGGGCTATCTGCAAAATGAAGTGTTTAGTGTGGAAACTCCAATACACGCAGTGCCACAACATGATGGACCAGTGGGGGTCCTCTAATAGAGGTGCAGTAGGTAGAGTGGGGTTTAACTAAAGAGGATTTGCCACAGAAGAATGTTTTGTAGCCTCCTGTAGGGGGCCTGCTTGAAAGTCAAGCTGATGTTCTAAAGCAAGGGAAAGAGCAAGAAACAGTGGGAATCCTGAAATAGGTAATGTTGCAGCACGACGGACCAATGAGTCCCCATATGGAGGAGCAGCAGATGAAGCAGGTTGTGTCTGAAGAGGATATGTCACAGAAAGATGTTCTGGAACTTTCTGTAGAAGACACAAAAGAAACAGAGAGCAAAGAAGATGCTTTCAGTCCAGAAGAAAATGATCTAAGGGAAGACCAGCTTGATGTAACAGAGATGGATAGACATATTAAGATCGATGAAAGAAAACGATTACAGAACGTAAATAAGACACAAAAGTTTGAAGATTGGTAAAGCAAATGGACATAGTAATTAGGACTAGTAATAGAAATTCATGTAATGTAACAGAAATAAATGGGATATATTATTGTGCAGCTAATCTAATAACAGATAAAGCGTTACCACAAAAGTATACAGTAACAAAGGAATGGATGGGAACAAGTAAAATGCCCCCATGAAGCATGGAATGGAGACAATGTTTACGCAATTAAGAAAAGAAGTATCTCTGTTAGAAGAAAACAGAGAAGGGAACATACTATCCAAAATATTTAGAAGATAGATGTGGTAAAAGCAACTCACAGTATCAAAATATCCAAGGTGTTATCATATATCATTTCCAATAATAAAATAAAAATATCAGCACAATCAGAAAAAACTTAGAAAGCACACAAATAACGACAAAGGAAAAGTTCAAAATACGCAATTCGCTGATGACATAATGAGGTTTTACAGAGAATTAGAAAACAAAGCAAAGTAATAGAAACACCACCAAAAAGAAGAAATAGGTGTATTTTGGAGAAATATTTATGAAGACACTGTTGAACATAGGAAAAATGCTGAATGGACAGAAGAATTACAAGAAACATCAAACAGCTGTGACATAGAGGTTATGAAATGGGATGCAGTACAGCCACAGAAACTGAGACAAAATTAAGAAAAGCTCCTAAATGGAAAATCCCTGGCACAGTGCCTAACTTTTGGCTAAAGGTATTAACATCTTTACACAAAGAATTAGCCCTGAGAAAGAAGTACTTATATGTGTTTCCTGAACAGACATCAAGTTGTTAACAATAGAAAAGTGATTGTTCTTAAGAGTGAATATGCAAGCTGTCAAAAGACTTATGCACCAATTACTGGACTTTTGACAATTTATAAACTATGTACTACTACTGATGTAGCCAGAGTTTATAATAATTTAGAAAAAATCAATTATGGCAATATAGAAAAATATAATAAAAGAAAGTCATATGGAACAAGGATCATGTGTTACTTAACAAAGCCATAACAGAGAGTTAAAAAGGGGGGAAATCTAAGCATGGCATTGAGAGATTACAAAAATGCATTTGACAGCATCTTACATTCATGACTAATGGAGTGCTTACAGATGTGTACATTGTACATTGTACATTGATCAGGTACATTGCAATGACAATGAAGCAGGCATTTATATCACGTTATTGAAAGATGAAAATAGCGAACGCTATTTCATCGAACCTAAAATATCTAAACCACATAATATTGAACATTCAGAACAGCAAATTTTTTCCTTGGGGAAAAAATTTGCTATTCTGAAACACATACACACAATACAAGCACACCTAAAAAACATCAATACACACACATAATTTTTTAATCCTACAACTAACCCTACACTAAACTATACAGGCACTACTATCTATTCACTTACCTTAACCCAAACCCTAAGGTCCATCACTATCGCACACTCACCTAACCCGCACCCTAACCCTAATTCACTTAACCAACCCCTAACTCTAATTCACCTAACCCACGCCCTAACTTTAACTCACTTAACCCGCCCCTAACTCACCTAACCTGCACCCTAATCCTAACAACCACACAATCGCACACTTACCTGAACCTGACCAGTAAATTTCCACCACAGCGCCGAAATCAGCGAAGCCACAGAACCGGCCAGCCAAATTCTTTCCCTAGGAAAGAATTCAATGTTCTGCAGCTTCGCTATTTTTAGCGTTGGCTCAAAACGGGTCGATGTTAGAACATTCGAAGTTTTAAAACTTCGATGTTCTGATATAATCCCTGAAGCAATGCTAAACAACTTTGCAGATGAGACATGACAAAGAACAAAGTATTATCCCATGGATAAAATCCAAAGGCAGATATTGATTCTTTGCCAGCACTGCTGTTTTGCCTTGTCCTTAACCCATTAAGCTATTTACTTCACATAGACTATGATTACAGTTTAACTCCCAGAAACCAATTGTGTTAAATACATCTCACCTACTTTTTGTGGATTACTTAAAATTGTATAGTTCATCACATAAGGATTGAAAAGCACAACTACAAAAGGTTAAAACTTTCTCAAATGATATAAGAATGACATTTTGTCTTGATAAATGTTGGCAGATGTGCAAAAGCAAGATTTAAAAAAAGAAAGCTACAGTATAAAGAAAGTACTCAAGGATTTATCATGTTATTACAAGGAAGCATTAACTTGGGATAGGAATGTGATATAAAGGAATGTGAGCAAGTGGGAGTGTATAAATATTTGGCAACAGATGAAGGGTGAGCAATTACACATCAACAAATATGAATAAAGTTCAACAAGGAAAACTCCAAAAGACTAAAACTAATAAGAAAAAATCTGCCTTAACATCTAGGAATAAAGTTTAAGCTATAAATAAATTTGTTCTTCCTGTTCTAACTTGCGGTTTTGGGATGACTGACTGGCCGCAAAAAGTATTGAAACATTTGAACATAAAAACAAGAAAAATGCTTCATGCTTATCAAAGGATCTGAAGGGGAAATGGGCTCCTCGACATTTATTACATGTATAGTTCTACATTTGTGGCACTGCACCTATGAATATATGCACACATATCTGCTGACCTCATCAGATTGAAACATAGTGAACATTTTAAACCATGAGGAGAAGAGGTCTAAGATGACATCTTTGCTAAGCTTAGCAGAAGCATTTTGAAATAAAGTGGGAATGGAAATCAAACCAGGAGTAGACAAAAATCAGGTGGCAACTAAATATGATGAAAAAAACAAGAATATGAAGAAAAGGATCAGGAGTGAAGAATAAAATGGAATGCCAACATACAAATCTTCTGGGATGTCATGCTGACCAAGATTTGGCAGTGAAATGTTTAACGGGAGGTGAACTGAAAGCAAAAGACGAAAGGCTAATAATGGCCACCCAGGATCATGGACCGTGTAGATGCTGGGTCACAAAGTCCTTTGAAATGTACAATAATGTGGCAAGACTGCTGCGTTAGGGATTGTGCAAACACTGAAACACAAAGCATTATAGAGAATGATAACGTTTATATCACAAGGGATCACTCATTACCAACAGTTCAAAAATAGGTGTGAGAAAACCAGATAAAGTATTCCATTAAAAAAGACAAAAGTAGCTTTGAACATTGAAACTGCTATATCTAGTGTTTACAGTGTCTTATATACAGAAACACAAAGTCATAAAATACCAGAATTTGCAAGAAGTGTCTGCAATGTGGAAGTAAGATACTCTCACAGTTCCAGTGGTGGAGAAAGAGGACTAATAAAAAAGAATTTACAATCATATTCAACTATGTTAGCAATACATATAACTATAAGAACTACAGAAGGAGGTAATTCTGAGCACATTGTGGGTGCTGAGAAAAGCACACTTGACTAACATCAAAGACTGAGACAATACTAAATAATGAACTGTAAGAATAGCCCGATTTAGGAGTGGGTCCATTCCTGTCATGACATTAGAAACACAAAACTCTGGGAGAAATTAAACTATTGCAGTGGGACACAATCTGTTAACAAACCGAAGTGCTTACCCAACAAACTGTACCTCAAGACAAAGAAGGGTCCTTATTACAGACACTCTTTTCAATAACAGAGTACCTCCTCTCCCAGTTGCTCAGCTTTCTCCTGATATAACACAAAAGGTGCTTTTCACCTTGAATGTCTTGAAATATCACTGCTCACAAACCTATCTGTGAGGCATAACTATACAGGGTAAATGCTTTGATAAAATCAGGAATTACTAACACAGCTTCAGAATGTAGGATTCTTTTTCATTCATTAAATGATCTATCTACTTAATGAGACCACGGCAACATGAACAACATTTCCCCCTCTTTGGAATCTGTCAAAGGATAGGTAATAGCCACAAAATGAAGCACAAACTTCCTATAATATTCAGCTAATCCAAGTAGAACCTTGACCAATCTCTTAATGGAATGTAAAGGTGATTTTTATGGATACTATTTTTTTCTACTTGTATTCTTAGGTTCATAGGTTCATAGGTTCATACTAGGCTATCTGCCCTAGGGCATTTATAAGCCTAGCCAGAGTGTGTTTGGCTTTCGCCACCCATTTTAAATTAATTTTGCTATGCCCTTTTTCGAGGTTAGTATACTGTGCCTCTGTCTAACAGTGACACAGAAGTGATACCCAGGGTAAACCTACGATCTCCCATCCACTCATCAAGATTCCTCTTGATGAGAGTCAATGACCACCCCCTTCCTCTAAGATATCCCAAATAATCAGTTTCTACAATGCCTATTTATTTTTCATACTATTCACAGTTAAGTTTGTCTGTCATATACATTCTATAGCCTATACTTTTGATGAGTGAGACTCCCAGTCCTCTGAATAGATAACAATGTCATCTGTCTATATTGTGAGTGGGGGATTGAATATGTTATCCATCAGCCTCTGAAAGGTAGCTGAGGCTCCAGGTACGTAAAATAGTTACAATGTGCCCTGCAATTGGCCAACATGGTTTTCAATGGGTGCTTTTTTTCCTTTATCAGAGGGGGCAAATGGTATTTGTCATTATTCCTTTGTCAAGTTCTGTGCTCTCAACTATCTCATCTTTCCTAGGTTCTCTATTCATTAATCAATTTTGGAGACTGGATAACCATAAAACTTTTATAGGTTATTCATTTTTTTAAGGATGTTGCAAAATCTTTTACTTCCATCAGGTTTAGGAACTAGTACTGTTTGTCTGCCCCAGTACCTCTGTTTTCTTCCATCACACTTCGTTTAAGTATATTTGAATGCCTCTGTTTTCTTCTATCGCACTTCGTTTAAGTATATTTGAATGCATCTGTTTTCTTCTATCACACTTCGTTTAAGTATATTTGAATGTCATATGTTACTAATTTTATTTACTCATGCTTTATAAGATCTTAGCCGAACTTTCCCTCAAGATGTCTCTATGCTATGTCCAATCAGTTTCATTCTTCCTGCCATTTCCTCTATTTCTTAATACACAACTTCAGCATGCAAGCTCTCTGGGAACGTTCTACTTCCTTCCATGGCTTCAGTGCATTAATGTGATAGATTTGCTCTAACATTCTCTTTCTATCTACCTCAAATGATTATTCCCATTTGGTCAGAAATTTGTTTCCTGTGTTTTCTGTGGAGGCCGCTAACACTAGTATCTGATCTCCTGAATGAAATCCCCTAACTTTGGCATACTTTTTATAAAATTTAATTGTATGTGCTCTATTAGTATTGGCATTGCCGGCTTTAACCTCTCCTATAAACTAGCATTGAGATCTATCACACTTTTAAATTATATATTTCTTCTCCAAGTTTCTTTAGTCATGTCAAGCTGCCCCCTTGAATGCTTGCTGTACAAAGGTTCAAAGGGGGTAAACCCATTAATTTGTAGCACCCCTCTAACTGTAAACACTAAGTAGTTTAATCACTATTCAAATACACCAAAAAAAAAACTTGGAACAAACTGCTTGCTGAAAGCTGGAAAATACAGACACCAGAATTGTACCTTAAGGAGATTCCCTTAAATCCTTTTAAAATCACTGCTCATAAATTTGAAATCAACTCCTTTTATTTATACATAAAATGATGAGTGCTTTACTCTTTTTATATGAAAGACTTCATCAGACCATCTGTTCCAAGTTTGTTTTTGTAAACAGTAAATAGGTTATCAACTGGTCCTAGTTTTCACCATCTTCATTGATAATTTCCTTAGTATAGGTTGCAGTGTTTATTAAATCTGTGGTTGGTAGATTGATGACTTCAGCTGTTTGACTTTCACTGACACAAATGATGCAGTATCCTTGGTATAAATGGAGTGCCTTAATCAGTCAGCATCTTTTAGGGATGCTTACTCTGGATAATAACAGTGCCAGTTCTCTGGCAATAGGTTTAGTATTGGATTTGCATAATGACACTTCTGGAAGTTTGATAGTGCAACTCATTTTACAAGCATAACATTCACTGATAGATTTTACTAGTAACAGTTAGTCTGTACATAGCAATACATTCCAATAGTATTTCTATGGAAAGCATTGGGAACAAGGAACATTTATAATCAGGATAGAGTGCAGTTTTCTAGCATTCAGGGGGAAAAATACAAATTTTTCACTTTCTTATGTTATGTCTGACCAGTAAAATCTGACTAGTATTCCTGCCTTACTTTGCCCATCCCCAGATGACTGTCCAACATGTGTCTATTGGATAGCTTCATTACTAATATTCTGTAAAGGTTCAGTTTTATTTTTCTTACTTGCAAAAGTGAGTTCACAGCTCTGCATTTTCCTACCTATCTACCTCACGTTTAAGCACTAACTTTTTTTCTTGAAGCTCTTCACTTAAGTGCAGTTTTTTATCTATTTTCTCCACTATTGTTCTATGCTAACATTCTTTGTAAGTCTCTGGTCAAACTTCTGTTTTGAACTGATTTACTTCAGAACTTTCTATGAATTCACCCTCAGCTGCTATAAGGACATCTCTTACAGTTTTTGGATTGCTGATACTGTATCATTGGGAGATGATTCTGACAGACAGGATCCTTTTTGCTGTTTAAACTGAATCAAATGTAGCACCTTTTGTACCTTCTATGGCAACTTTCTTCTGCTGGCTTTGATTCTGGATCTATATGCGAGTGTCGCTACCTTGCTGTCACCCCATTCTCATACTGAATGAATACATCAAGTTACTGCTCTATATCTTTCTTCTTACATATATCAGTTATCCTCACTGTGTCTATGGATTCTCCCTCCTCCCAAATTCTCCACAGTGCTTGAAATTGGGGGGGGGGGGGAGGAATTTCCTAATATTATATCAAGAGTCAAAGCTGGGGTTACAGCCACAGGATATAACAGTCTTCATAGAACTGGCTGAATTTCAACATTTGCTGTCATCATGAATGCATATTACTTTTACTTTTGTTTGCTTTCAGTTTTATGCTAACACACTGGGGGACCTTTGACAAGGGTTGTCATGCTTCTAGATGCTAGCAGAGCTTGAACATCCTTTCCTTCTGAAAATACAGTTCATTTCACTAGGTTGACTGCAACACAGTAACATAGTGCTAATTTATCCTAAATGTTATTTTGTCTTACTCTGTAGAAACAACTGCATATAAAGCATGCATTTCAGTTTTGACTATAATGCTACTAGAACTCTCATCAGTATTAGTAACACAGAACCTATCAGTGTGAGCTCTCCCCTACATTTGAAACAAATTAATGTATTAGCTGCTGTTTTTATTTCACAGAAGATGGACCCATTCTTATTGCAGTTTCAGACTTTGAAGAAAACAACTCCATTTTAAATTAATAGTGTATTCTACTAAACTTATTAATTTGTTACAATTCTTGTGATCAATTTGCAGTACCCATTTCTTCTATTACTAAGCAAAGTTCTTTTATGCCTGTCTATTGCTAAACTTTTTTTACATTTTCAATTTACTGCTGATATCAAAGTCTAACCAAAGCTTTAAAACATGCTTTAAATTGTGCATCTGTGTACTTACTGATTTATCAACAACAAAATGTCAGTGACAATATGTTATTCATAGTACTTCAAGGTTATACCAGCCTTGGCCAAATGTTTTTGCTTAATTTTGTCATAGTCTATATAATCATTTCCCTTTACATGCATTCATGTTTTCCACACCTCTCCGGCCAAGAGAGGTGATAGGATTTCTGCCCAATCTGCTCAGTCCCAGTTCTCTGTATTAGCACAGCTTCCAGGTTCTCTTTGCAGGTTAGTTTGTTCATAGTAGGGACAATCTTGGACTAAAATCTAGCTGTTGCTACATTTGCACCACATTTACATCAACCTCACCTGCAATTACACGTCTTCATAATATGTCCTCCAATGGTAGGATTACCAGAAAAGTATGCCAGAAACACAATAATCACAGTGTTGTATGCACCACCCTCTTCTTCATTCTATGAATTTACTTTTGTTACCATCTGTGATTATAAGAAATGCATAGCTGGTATGTGTTGCTGTATATACTGAAAATATGTATGATTTCATTACCAGTTTAAGAAGTAACATTCAGCATTGCCATTTTAAGAAGTATGATTTCTCATAATGTATTAAGTTTGATTGGCTGTGTATGAGTGTATTCAAGACAAGTGACACTGTTAATATTGTTCTTGCTGTGCTGACATTTTATGCAATATTATAGATGCTGTTTTGCTATAAATGTCGGTGTATCCTGGCCTTATTAACATTGCCTGCCAATATGACTGGGTAATCAGAGCTGTGCATTGTGCCACCATTAACAGTATCTGATGCAGGCAATATGGTATTGATAGATAATCTATAGAGTTATATAAGAAATGTCTATATACATATACATATATATATATATATATATATGTGTGTGTGTGTGTGTGTGTATAAATAAATATATATATATATATATATATATATATATATATATATATATATATATATATATATACACAGAGAGAGTGAGTGAGAGAGATAGGTACAGATATATATCCGCACATACACATACAAATATGTGTATATACATAGACACACGTATGTGTGTGTATATATATATATATATATATATATATATATATATATATATACACAGAGAGAGTGAGTGAGAGAGATAGGTACAGATATATATCTGCACATACACATACAAATATGTGTATATACATAGACACACGTATATGTGTGTGTATATATTATACACACACATACACATATATATATATATATATATATATATATGTGTGTGTATATATTATACACACACACACACACATATATATATATATATATATATATATATATATATATATATATAGGTTTAAGTCATTTTGATTGAATGCTTATTTGACTATAACACAAATGGTCAATTTTATTTGAATGAATCTCAACTGTTAGAAATGTGTAGAATTCAACAGAAAGCATGTGATGCTGTCATTTCTGCTCATAGGCATCATTAGGAAAGCGAGTCTAGGACAGTTTGTGTAGACTGGCAGTGGCAACCATTATGATGTACAACCAGATCTGTAGATGTTTGCCTTGGTGATACAGGACTGATTCACTGTGTGTGGTGTTTTTTTTTTTTTTTTGCTTTTCTCTGCAGTTATTCCACTCATTACAACAGACATAATGAATTTTTGTATTTCAGACCAAAAACATATTTGCATGCTGAAAAGCATGGGTATAAACATAGCCGGCATTAGGCATTCGCCAAACCTGCGGCCGCTGGGAGTGCCCGATTATCTCCCCATGTATGAGGGCCCCCACATTAAGCAGCCACGGGTTTCTTCCATTCCTTGCTCAGTGCCTCATTCGGCTGTACAGCATCCTCGCACAATTCCGTTTTTTTTTTTTTTAAAGAACTTGCTTCCTTGACTGCTGCAATCAATCAGGTCCCTTGCTTCTCTTGTAAGCTGCACTTAGTCAGGTCCACTTAGTGAAGCAAGGGACCTGATTGGCTGCAGCAGTCAAGGAAGCAAGCCGTTTCCACAATTAAGCTTCTGTAAATTAAAAATATCTGCCCATTATGAAATGAAACTGCTTAAGCTATTAGTACCACCATTCATATATTTAAAGACCGTCATTGATATTTATTTTTATTTTTAAATAACCAGATCTGACAGATTCACTAATGGTGTTTTCTAGGTAGACTTTCAAATAGAACTGAATCAGACATTGCCTTACAGACCAAGCAGGGGTCACTTATAAGTAATTTGTAAGACAGAGAATTCAGTGGCAGTTCCTGAACCTTTCTGAATAGATCATTTTCCAAATCTTTGATTTTTTTTAGCAAGACTTGTTGAATCTTTCTAAGTTATTCCAAGTGTCTTATTTAAAAGCTACAAAGTACAGAACTACATTCAACAATGAGTCATATCAGGGAGGTATAAAGTGGTATAGTGATATTTCTGGAATTACTGTTCATGCTCTTTAAAATCAAATAGGCTAGAGAATATGCTTTTTTGACTTTGGTAGCTACACATTAGTCAAAGTTAAACTGTTTTCTACAATAGTCCCACAATCTTTGGCGACAGTGTCTTTTGTATGCTATGATCATTTTTTATAATCGTAGTTTATGTCCTTTCTGTCAAATATTATGATGCTACATTTACTGTCAGTATTGGTGATGGCATTACTACTAAACCAGATGTATATTTTTTGTAGACCATCTTGAAGAACTTCAGCATCTTTTATTTATTTATTTATTTATTTATTTATTTATTTATGTTGCTTTGTTTTGTTTTAATTTTTATACATGCGTTAACCAGGTAAGCTCACTGGACACAAGTGTCCATTTTCTGGGGTTACCCAAGGACACTCTCTAGTTAAGTAACTTGTGCAGAGTCACACAGCAGGCAAATTATGTACCCTTGAATACAAGAAGCATCTCATTAATAGCTAAGAGCCTTAATCCTCTGTGCTAACTTCCCAACTATTATTAAAGTAAGTACACTATCCAGTTTACATTCTGCAGAACATTTTGGTTATTCCCAGCCCATTTTCTACTTTTATATCTGAGAAGAATATTCCAAAAAGTAGTGGCCGAAGTGGAAAGCCTTGTGGAGCACAACTGTTAACCCTTTCAAGATATACATTTACCAAGCCCCTCTTGATTTCTTGTGTCTCACTGAATAATTAAGCAATAACCCACGTCTGGGTGTAGGTAATGCTAGATTTACCCATGGTTGGTGTGGTTTGGTCACAAGGGCGAAGTCTGAGTGACCAAACAAAGACAACAGTGGGTAAATCTAGCATTACCCACACCCCGACATGGGTTATTGCTATTATACAATGACATTATTTAAGAAAAAAAAATACTTACTTTTCTTAAATAATGCCTTTGTATAATACCTGTATGGTGCCCTTCTGTGGTTTTCCGCTATCTTGGGGCTTTTTCTGATGTACTGCGCATGTGTATGCTTAGGCAGTACATCAGCACTGTGTAGAGGAAGCAATGGAGAAAGGAAGATCTCCGTTGCTTTTTTAAAGATGTCTTGCTCTGTTAAATTAATTTAACATAGTGAGATATCTTTAAAAAAAGGAGCAGAGAAAGGAAGATCTCCGTTGCTTTTTTAAAGATGTCTCGCTCTGTTAAATGAGTTTAACATAGTGAGATATCTTTAAAAAAAGGAACGGAGACAGGAAGACCTCCGTTGCTTTTTTTTTAAGATATCTCACTATGTTAAACGTATAACATAGCGAGATTACAGCAACATAGATCTTTCATTCTCCATTGCTACCTAACACAAACAAAAAAAAAAAATCAAGACTTATACTAATGGAAAAAGTCCGGGTGACTGGATCTTTTTCCATTAGTATATGTCGGATTTACAACAGGCATGCTAGTTGGGCTGGCCAATCAGCGTGCACGTTTTGGAATACTAATCGGCAGTCGTATAATTAATATTTTACCAGTTGTATTAAGTAGGAATTGGCACTTAATGAATTTAATGTTCAGCTATTTCATTTGATACCTTAGTAAGTTAATTATAAGCAGTATGTACTGTCATCCCTTTATCAAATATTTCTGTCAGCTCTTCAAAGAATGCTATAATATTAAAAAGGCAAAATCTCCTCTTAAAATTGCTCATATTACTATATAAATTACAAACGTTAGTGGCCAGTTTCAGTTTGCACAAGCTATGTTATAATTCTCTCTCTCCATGATTTTAAATAAAATTCTTTTCAGGCAAACTTCCTAAAATTGTTTATGCCTGACGTAACCTCCCCACCCTTTTGAGTAGCTTATTACCATAGGTCAGGGGTGTATGCATGTGATAATATTTTATTTAGCATGACTGATAGGAGATTAGTTATCTTTTTCTTAAATTTGTTTGGGAAACTACCATATATGCTGCCTGGTCTTAAGGAATTTGTGGTTTTAATTTTGCATGTGACAGCAGATATCGTACCAGTAGTCACAGAATGAATACTGCCTCTTGCTTTCATAGCTGTCTAACTTATTTGCTTATTGTCAGTTTTACACAAGGTTTGTTACAGAGATATTCTATGTCCTGTGGCTGGGTGATCATTTTTTTTTTAATTGATAAGACATTATTTTTGCACAGTCAACATATAGGTTAAAATTTGTTTATTTATTTATTTTATATTTGTTAACCAGGGGAGTCTGACTGGGCACAAAAACCCAATTTTAGCAGAGGTCAGGAGAGAAAAGCTCCAATAGATAGGACATGAAGTTCACATTAAATTTGACACCAAATAAACATTAGAAAGTCAGTTAAATTAGTACTTTGCTGAAATACATAAAAGACTACAACAATCATCTAGTACATGATAACAGACTATCCTGTTTGGCTCAATTTAAAATAGCACAGAGGCATGGTTTGTGTAAAGTGAAATGCGTGTTGATTTATTGTGGAGACTGTTGGAATGTCAATGAATAGTAATTAGGAAATAGAAACTACATTAGAATAAGGTGATATTAGGGAAGGATTGTAAGTCACATACCCTCATTAGTTTTAAGGAAGGAGTAATTGTAGATGTGGAAAGATTAGATAGGTGAGGAAAAGGCAAGTAGAGTAGGAAAAGTTGGAGAAAAAGCTAATTAAGGAGTTTTATTCAATAAAGTATATTAAAAAAGTGGAGGATGCAAAAAGAGAGAAGTAGCAAGAGTTGTTAAAAGAACTATGTGAGAGATTTTATGTATTTATTCTGTTTGTTAGCTAGTATTGTCTGTTAACCCCGGATAGGTGTGGGAGGTTGGCATAATGGTTAAGGTGTTTACCTTACAAACAAAAGGTGCTGGGTTTAATTCTCACACAATACAATTGGCTAGGCTTAAAATAGCCCACGAGGGCAGTTAGCTTAATATTAATCTATGAATCTATCACCTTAAGAAAGAAAATCTCCAAATAAAGAAACAATTAGAAGTTAAATAATATATACAGACATTGCTACATACAAAATGAACAATACCAATAGATATAGGAAGCATGACAATAGTTCAACAATATGCAGTACCTGAATATACTGGGAAGCATCATCCACACTGGAGATGGTGCAGCCTAAGATAATAAAGAAGTACAAGTTATATACGATTCATAAACGTATAAAAGTGGTTGAAAATGCCCAAAAGTTACTAATAACCTGTAGAAAGGCACCGGAAACCAGCTGGTCCACTCAACAGAAGTTTAATCCAAAATGCACACGAACACAGTGGTTTAAAAGCACAAAGCACATCAAGCACATAAACGTTGTAAAAACAGTTCCCCTTGCGTTTTCGTCTTACAAACTTCATCCGATAGGCATGTACTGTCCCAAAGGCCATGTTAAATACATTTTTAAATGGACATTAACCAATAAGAAGCATTGATCAATTAAACAATTAACAATGAAGGTTCAATTTAAATGAATTAAAATAAAGAATGTATGAGATGAATGAAATAAAACCTGTAACACAAAATCAGTCTTAAATACCATGTCATTTAACCCTGGATGTTTACTGGCATCCAACACCAATTGCCAGCATAACTCCCTGTATTCAAGCCGGGTCTCCCAGGGTCCTCCCCTGGGGTCAGTGGGTACAACTTCTATCACAAAGAATTTAAACTCAGCATTTGCACATACTTGTAAGTGTTTGAACAGGGCACTGTTATCGTTTTTCTTTCTTGTATCGTATCCATACTCATATATTCTTTGTTTTAACTTTCTCTCTGTCTTACCCACATAAAAAGAATCACATAACCCACACAGGGCAATGGAAACAACACCTGTGGTACTGCAATTTGCAAACCCTTTAGTCACAATATGTTTGTTTCTACATTTTAAAAACAGGACCTCTCCATTCCAGATCTTAAAACACTGAGGGCAGTTTCCACACTTGTGTGTTCATTTCTTGTTACTCAAACAAGTGCCATAGTTTTGGTTGTGTGAACTTCCTTCTAGTATATTTTTGATGTTACGGCCTTTTTTATATAAATATTTAAGTGGTTTCTCAAATATGCAGTTTAAATCTGATAACCTGGCAAACCTGTTCCATTCATTGTTCATTACCCTTTTCACTAAATTAGTTTCACCACTATAAGTAATGACTAGGGCAGATGGAAATTTACCCCGGTCCTCATCACCATCACCATTAAATGTGGCCATATCCAAAGAAGGCAAACTTTTACCCAAGATGGGAGAAAATCTGTGAGCCCTGGCCTCTACGACTTCTGTGTAAACTTCAGATAACAAATCACCAGGATAACCTCTAGCCTTAAACATTTCCATAATGTATTTACACTCATTATGAAAATCCTGATCATCAGAGGTCATTCTACTAGCCCTCACCAATTGACCTTTTATTACCCCTCTTTTCTGATGTGGGGGGGTGGGCGCTAGTGTAATTTAAATAGGAATTAGGAATTAGAAAATGTCTGTTTCCTATCTATCCTAGATTTAAAACCATTGCCAAACCGCTGTATATTGACATCCAAGTAAACCAACTCAGCATTACTTATTTAATATGTAAAATGTAAAAAATGAGTAGTGTTGGTAATGTATTCCAGAAATTCCAGAAATGTGTTTTCTGGGTTGTTCCAAAACAGACATATATCATCAAGAAAGTGTCCATAAAGGTTCCAGTGACTTTTAAAGACTGAAGTAAAAATGTATTTATTCTCCCAATATAAAAGAATAATGTTTGCATAAATGATTGCTACTCCCTTCAATTGTTGTTTATACTCACCCTGAAACAATATAAAGTTATTCTTCAGGACCAAATACATCAAAATTATGCAAGTATGAAATACATTGAAGGGAACAGTGTGACTCTCAGCTAAAAATTCTTCAAACCATAAGAGACCTACATCATGTGGAATACATGTAAATAAGTCTACAACATCCAATGTGATAAAACTCTGTGTACTGCTTAAGTTGGTATTGCTATACATCTTAAAAAGTCCCAGGAGTCTTTTAAAATGTTGGCATTATTTAAAACCATTGTTTTAAGTTTTAGATCTATATATTTAGCTAAAGGTGCCGTCACTGAACCATCGGCCGAGACAATAGGCCTAAGTGGTGGGTCCAAAGTGTTTTTGTGTACCTTGGGTATGCCAAAAATAGAGGGAACTCTGGGTTTATCAACCTTTAAAAAATTATATGTCTCTGTGTCTATGAGCCCCTCGAGCAGTTGAGCCCTGGCCTCTATGACTTCTGTGTAAATTTCAGATAACATTTAAGCACATTTGTATTTTCTTGTATGCAATGTAGACTTCATTCAAAGAAACTCTAGCATAAGTTTCTTCATCATTGAGTATGTCTTGCATTTTACCTTCTTAAACAATGTGATCCAGTAAAACAACCCCACCTTTGTCCAGTTTCATAATACTAAGATTTTTGTTTTCCTTAAATTCCTGCAAAATTTTTCTCTATTTATGCATTCTTGCTTTTTCCACTAGATGGTGTCATTTCATGCTACCTTATTTTACCATTTTTTACATGGTTTTATGTTTTTATAAAAAAAATTTTATAAAATATTTACTGTTTTATAACATTAGTATTTTATGTGGACAATTCACATAATACATCCTACTTGATTCATTTTACATTACAAAAGTTTTAAGACTGATTTCATGTTACAGGTATTATTTCTTTCATCTCATACATTCTTTATTTTAATTCATTTAAAGTGAACCTTCATTGTTAATTGTTTAATTGATCAATGCTTCTTATTGGTTAATTTCCATTTGAAAATGTATTTAACATGGCCTTTGGGACAGTACATGCCTATCTGATGAAGTTTGTAAGACGAAAACGTAAGGGGAACTGTTTTTACAACATTTATGTGCTTGATGTGCTTTGTGCTTTTAAACCACTGTGTTTGTGTGCATTTTGGATTAAACTTCTGTTGAGTGGACCAGCTGGTTTCCGGTGTCTTTCTACAGGTTATATATGATTCATACTTTGTTAAGTTGCCTGAAGCTGAAATACTAGTAAAATGAGGATGGTGGAAGAGCAAGTGAAGAGTTAGAAGAGTATGGAAGGAGAGGATAGGAGACAGGAGAAACATAAGGTGGGGAGGTTGTGAGGTTCAGTATTATAGTAGATACTTTGTTTTTTTTCATGAAGTAGTTGATGCATTTGTAGTACAGCTATAGGTTCATGTCATAGTCTGATCTTCTGTTTTTGTTTTTTGGAAAAGTTTTGGGTTTGCTTCAGATCTAAAGTGATTGCAGAAAGGAAGGCACCAAACGCAAAATGTAAAAACAAACAGTTTAATCCAAAATGAAGCGCTTTTCGTCGCAGTGATTTTTAAGATCTTGTATACAATTAATACATACTTTACATGAATTCTATATGTAAAACCCTATCTAGTAAGGCGTTTTAATTTCAGAATACATACAATAGAACATCTTTCATTTAGACCTGGATACTGCCCTGCATTGGTGTTCAGCTGCCATATTAATTCTAAACGTTCTAACTCCAATGAAACTGGACCCCTCATCTTATCGGGTACAATTTGGTCTAGTGCCCTGAACAAAAACCTGTGATCCATGTATTCGCGGGTATGTTTAGCTAGGGCACTGTCTTTGCTCAATTTGCCAATGTGGTATAGATGTTTGTATATTCTTTTCCACAATTTCCTATCTGTTTTCCTTATATAGAATGCGGGACACATTTGGCATTGGGCTAGGTATATGACCCCTTTAGACTGGCAGTTCAATCTAAATATGATGGTGTATTGAGTGCCTTTGATCTTAAACTTCTGACCCACATCCATGTGTTTACAGTACCTACACATACCACATTTATACATCCCACATCTACTGACTAGTGTTTTAGAGCTTCTTTCTACTAGGTTTTTTAAATTAGCTCCTCTATTGTATGCATTCTGAAATTAAAAAGCCTTACTAGATAGGGTTTTAAGTATAGAACTCATGTAAACTATGTAATAATTGTATACAAGATCTTAAAAATCAACAACAGTATGAATGAACATGAGTCTACCATGTCATTTTAGCATTTTAGATATTTGGTACTTATAAAGTACAACAACTTTTGTAGGTATTTTATGGTATATAAGAATATTTATTATTGTTTTTTCTGTAGGGTTAGGGTTTGAGTTTTGCATATGGGTGTGTCTATATGTGTTTGTGACACTTTTGTAGTCTTTAGAAACTGTAGTTTCTACGAGTACTAGTTTTCAATTAGTTGTCAAGAAGAACAAAATGAACTGATTAACTAATACTGGTTAATTACCTAACTAATTAACTGCTGCTCATTGACTACTTAAGGGCATGCACTCAATGTTGTATTTATCTGAAGAAGTCACAGTATTCACTGTGACGAAAAGCGTTTCATTTTGGATTAAACTGCTTGTTTTTACGTTTTGCGTTTGGTGCCTTCCTTTCTGCAACCAGTTTTCAGTTTTGGTGTTCTTTCATCGGCTTGTGTCTTCAGATCTGAAGTGACAAACACAGGGAGCCTCCATAATAGTTATGTGATATAATGATCAGTAATTGATGCAGGTAGTGAGATGCGAGTTCTCAAGTTGGATGACACTGTGTGATGAGATTACTGAGTGCTGGACATTTATCTGGTCTACACTTAATGTTGTAAGCAGGTTTTAACTTTTTCATAATTCAGGGTATTTTGAAGCTCTAACCATTGCATCTGCTTGAGTGCTGTACAGCAATGTAATATACTGGGTAGACTGGTAGCACATTTAGTGATTTTACTGTAGTAAATTTCAAAATTTTAAAGAATGTTTTATTTGGATATTAGTTATAATGTGATATACATATAATCAGTACTGATTGTGAATGTAGCTAAGCATTCGGTTTGAGATACAGCTTGATCTGCTTTGTATGCCAACTTTTCGTTAGTTTTGGTCACTATATAATTGATGTGCTGATTTAACTTTATATGGTTGTCGTCAATTACACCCAGTGACTTTATGTGTGCGAGCTATTTGATCAATATGTTGTTTGCAGATGTGTGGTTTTAGCTGGTCTAATTGTGCAGTCTGTTTTGGAAGTAAAAGAGAATTACTTTGACTTTATTTGCATTTAAAACTAATTGGCATTTAATGAGTCACTCCTAATTTTTGGAAACCAAATTTAGTTTGCATTTGGAGTTTGGCTAGTGGGATGGCTAAGCATACAAAGGAAGGGAAATTATATTGTTTAATGGCCCCATTTTCCACTATTCTGTACATTTTGTTTATAAATATGGTGTATAATAACAATTCAAGGATGGAATCCCGTGGAACTCCTATATTAGTTGGAATGAATCTTGAGTAAATACCTTTCAATTTAACTGCTTAAGATCACATAGGTTCATAGGTAGGTAATAGGCTATCTGCCCCGAGGGCATTTATAAGCCTAGCCAGAGTATGTCAACATTTGCCGCCCCACTGATTAATTAACTGAGCCTCTGTCAAGAAGAGCCAATGAAGTGATCCCAGGGGTGTATTTTCTGTTACCCATCCACTTGTCAAGGTTTCTCATAAAGAGTGTTAGTGAGGGGCTCTGCCTAATGTAGTTAGAAATTTTGTTCCAAAGCATGGGGAGTCTCTGTGACAGGAATCTATCCCTCCAGCATGTTCTATTTATTGTTGTGGTGAGGTTTAGCTCACTAGATTAAATGGCTTGCAGTGGCTTGGATTTCTTTAGGTGGAGCATGTCCATCAACTCTGAGTTGGTCATGGCTTTGTAAGTCAGGCAGAGATCACATTTGAGTAAGCGATATGCCACTGAGTACAGCTGGAGTTTTTCCAGTCGGGCTGCATAGGACATATGTTTGAGACCAGTAATCCTCTTGGTGAGGTACTTTTGTGGTCTTTCCAGCTGTTGGAAGTGTCTTGTGAGGTACATCCCAAATGAGGCATTGTACTCTATGATGGGTCTGATGAGTGACTAGCAGAGGGGCACTATAACCTCTTTATTTCTAGATGTGAACCCTTTAGTAATTAGATGGGCAACATAGAAGGATTTCCTAACTACTTTGGCAATATGATTGTCAAAGGAGAGATTACTATCTACCTGGGTCCCCAGATCTCTTATTACCTCTTCTGTATTAAGGGGGCTGCCACATATGTGGGAATTCATGGGTGTTTTGTTTTTCTCAAACAGGTTGACTATGCATTTTTTGGCATTTAGCTTGAGACCATGACTTTGACACCAGGTCTCCATCTCAGTAACGCCCTTTTGGAGAATGTCTGTGTCAGCCAGTGAGTCAATTATGGCTCCTAGTTTGCAGTCATCGGCAAACTTGGTTAGCCATAGTCCTCCTGTGTTTGCCTGTACTTCTGAGAAGTATATGCCAAACAGTAGGGGTCCCAGGTCCGAGCCTTGTGGGATACCACTTGTGACTGGTTTAGAGTCAGACCTGAAGCCCTCTATTCTTACCGTGTGAGTTCTGCCTGTAAGCCAGTTGGCAACCCATCTCATGACATAGGGGTTTATGTTCAGGCTGGTGAGTTTTTCTATAATTCCAGAGTGGGGAATGGTGTCAAAAGCCTTGGAGAGGTCAAGGTAGGCTGTGTGAACTACCTTCCCCTCATCTATGGCCTTCGTGACTGTCTCGAAGAAGTCAACCAGGTTTAGTAGGCATGATCTGCCCTTAACAAAGCCGAACTGGGTCGGGTCAAGTGTTTTGAGGTTCCCAATGTCTTTGTTAATGAGTTCCATGAGGATGCTCTACATAGCCTTGCAGACCAGGCTAGTCAGGCTTATGGGGGCGATAGTTACCAGGGTCAGTTGTGGCCCCTCCTTTGTGGAGTGGAATAACCGTTGCTGTGCGCCATTCTATGGGCACGTAGCCTGTGGAGAGGCTGAGGCTGAACAGTGTGTTTAGGTGGGGGGTTAGTTTGTTCTGTAGTTTGTGCAAGATGCAGCCTGGGACGCCATTTGGCCCCAATGACGCTGTGTTTTTGGCTTTTGAAAGGGCTGTTTTCACCTGTGTGTCTGTGATTTCCGGGACACTATACTTTTCCGGTATTGTTGTGGGCCCTTTTGGGGGTGAGAGGGGGGTGAAGTTTGCACTGAATCTATCTGCCAGGATGTTGGCAATATCAGTGGGTTCAGTATATTTTATGCCATTTTGCAGTAGCTCAGAGCATATCTGCGAGTTGCCACTTAGATTCTTGACATAGCTAAAGAAGGCTTTGTGGTTATCTTTTGAATCCTTGGCTATTTTTCTTTCGCAGTTAGCCTTGGAGGATTTTATGAGGGACCTTAGTTTCTTACTGATACTGATCAGGGATGCCTTTCCTTCTTGGGATTGCTTTTTTTCTGAACTAGTTTCCTCCTTCTATTGTATAGCCTGTTTATAGCAAGGGTCCACCAGACTGGTTTCCTTCTCTTAGGGGAGTGAGTCTTGGTTTTGCTAGGGATGGCATGATCCATGCATCCTTGTAGGTGCTCATAGAGTGCATTTGTAAAGGTTTCTGCATCTTGGGCAGCTTTATCCTTTAGCGAGGGGGCTGTGAAACTTACCACCTCTGTCTTAAGTAAGGTGAAGTTTGCTTTTGAAAAGTTTTTTACTGTGGTTTCCTTAGTTGGGGGTGGTGGTGGGGTGTGGACATCCAGAGTGATTAGTTTATGGTCTGATCTAACCAGTGATGGGTTGATCTCTGGTGTGGAACACCTGTCGCCCATGTTGGTGATGACCAGATCCAATATGTTTTTGCCTCTGGTAGGGGAGTTTTCCAGCTGATCCAGGGCATTTGAGTTGATAAATTCCAGGAAGCGCTGGACCTGGGAGTTTGTACTTGAGTAGTTTTCCCAGTTAACGGTAGGGTAATTGAAATCGACCAATATCAGGGTGTTCGGTAGGACCTTCATGTTTTCCAGTGTCTCCAGAAAGGCGGAGTGGTGGTCTTGTGTCATGGAGGTGATCTGTAGCAGGCCACAATTTGCATTGCAGATTTGCCTGATGTTAGTTGCACATGGATGATCTCGGAGGTATTATGCTGCGCCACTAACCTGGAGGTGTAGGTATCCTTGATGAATATGGATACACTACCTCCCCTTTTCTGTTTCGGTCCATGTTCTGTGTCTGAAATGTATGGTATGAGTTGTGGCCTGATGTGCTGGGGTGCTCTGTGGAGCCTTGAACCAGGTTTCAGTTACTGCACATAGGTCAATGTTCTCCATACTGAGGAGTGCTTCGAGCGCATGCATTTTGAGATTTAAACTTCTGGCGTTGAGTAGCATAACCCTCATTTTTTTTATTTGTGCTGTTTACGGAGGTGGGTTCGACTTTTGAGCCTTGCTTAAAAAAGGCACTATGGGGGCAGCAAGAGCCATGGCCAGTATTCAAAAGCCTAGGGGTGACAGGTGCAAGCCGTCTCTTGGGAAGCAATGAGGCCTGTCGAGCATGTCGTCCCAGGCTAACAGACACTGGATCCCCTTTGAATGATGCCAGAAGCTTAGCCAATTGTTGAAATTGATCATGTTTTCTTTATACTGCGGTATCATTATAGATGTCAACATAGAGAGCTAAATATTGAAGAAATTAAGTTCTGGGGTTTGTGAGTACTGCAACAGACCTTGATACTTTAAGCATTTAGGGTGATACTCTGGGGTTAAGTTAGATGGTAACTTATCTAGCAGTGTACATAATGAAAACATAGAATTAAAGGGGAACCGCACCCACAGACTCAAAAAACATGTTTATTTTATCATGTCTTGATGTTTCCAACATTTTAACACTACTCTGGGACTCTACAGGTTTTTAAATATTTGTATATGTAACTTCAGAGTCTGGCCACATGGGGTCTAGCATCTTGAAGAGATTTCAGAATTTTCTAATCCTTTTGCCCTCCCACTTTCCACTGTTTGTCTGTAACACATTAATTACATCACGCAGGCTTCTTTGTTTAGAAGCTTCTGTGACTGCATTCACTTTACACTGCAAACCCCAGTGTCTTTAAGTCAGTCAGTTTGAGCGAACATGTGCTGCTGTTCAATGATTACTGAAAAGACAAACACAGATGAAGCCACACAACAGAATTCTTAAGAGCTTTTTACTGCTTCTACTTTTAAGACATGTTCATTTTCATTCTTTTGTGCTGCCTCATAGTTCTTCAACTCATCTCCCCTCCCCCTTCACACTTCACCTCCCTAGCTGTCAACTTGCTAAAGGTAATTTGATCTGTTTCTTTGACTGACAGCTCACAGCAGGAGATGAGACTCATCCACTGTTTCCTAGTTCTAGCCTTTTCTTTCTCGCAGTGGGACACTTAGTTTTGTTGCACCACAGCCTCCTGTCAAACACAGAGCCTGTATTTGCAAACTCATGGCTTGTTCAGTCTTGTTATTCCATTCCCTGGGCTGTCCTTTGTCACTTGAAGTACTCATGTTTGAACTAGTGTTCCTTTGTCACTTGAAGTACTCATGTTTGAACTAGTGTGTAAACTGAACATTACAGCAGCTAAATTACTAATTTCCCATGCATGTGAAAGGCAAAGCTTATTTCTCACACTGCATGGAAGGAGTATGGAAATATGTACCTCATCAGAAGAAGAAATGATTACTAAATCCCTTTTCTGACTCTAGTTTGATTTGAAGTCTACCTGTATTACATGAATTCCCAGTCTTACAACTTACATTGGCAGTGTAACATCTCTCATATGCCCAAACTTCTCTGTCCACCGACATGCAGCCATTCATTCATGCCTTGTCTTTCACCTTGATTCAGATACTTCCAATTTTCAACTATTCTCTCAATGTCAGATACACAGCTCCTGCACATTATAGGTGGTCCACATGTTGTCTCCCTAGTTTGCAGTCATCTGCAACTTTAGCCAAAGACCTTCTGTGTTAGCCTATATTTCAGAGAAGTAGATACCAAACAGGAGAAGTCCCAGGACTGAACCCTGTAGTACTCCACTTGTCACTGGTTTGAAGTCAGATTTGGAGTCTGCAACTTTTACAGTGTGGTCCTGTCAGTGAGCCAGTTGGCAACCCATCTTGTGACGTAGGAATTTATACTTAGTTTAGTGAGTTTAGCTACAATTCCAGAATGGGGGATGGTGTTAAAAGCCTTGGCGAGGTCAAGATAAGCTGTGTGAACCACCTTACCCTCATCTACGGCTTTGGTGACTGCCTCAAAGAAGTCGATCAGGTTCAGGAGGCATGATCTGCCTTTCACAAACCAGAACTGTGTGGGGTCCAGAGTTTGGAGGTTACCAATGTCTTTCTTTATGAGTTAAATGATGATACGTTCCACGGCCTTACAGTCCAGGCTCGCCAGGCTAATAGGGTGATAGGAGATCAGTGGTGGCTCCCCCTTTGTGTAGTAGTGTGCCATTCAGTGGGCACAAAGCCTGACATCAGGCTATGATTGAACATGGTGCTTAGGTGGGGAGCCAGTTTGTTCTGAAGTTCATGCAAAATGCAGCCTGGGAAGTTGTCCGGTCCCATAAATGCTGTTTTTGGCTTTAGAGAGTGCAACTTTTACCTGCATAGTTGTGATTACAGGGACTCTGCATTCTTCCTATATAGATATGGGCCCATTACGGGGTGAGTGGGGGATAAGGTTAGCACTGAACCTATCTTCCAGGATGTTGGCAATATCAGTTGGTTCTATAATTTTCATGCCGTTGTGCTGTAACTCAGAGCAGATCTGGGTGTTGCCATTCAGTCTTTGTTGGAGAGAGCTTTAACCCCAGTTTGGCTAGATAAGTGCATCTCTCACAGGTTGTAGTGTTGGGTGGTAGAAGGGGAGGGTTGTCTGTGTACATGAGGCAATTGCCACATTGCCCCAAGATGCCCAGATTCATCAGATAGACAGGAGAGAACACTGGCAGATGACACTTCAACATGACTGAATTAAAAAACTATTTTCCTCTAGACAAGTGAGGAAAGTGAGTACAAGAACTTTTTTTCTCTAAGTAAGTGAGGAAACTACAATAACAGTTTTCCTCTAGGTAATGAGGAAGGTTGAGTGCTGTAGTAATTTGTAGCTTATTTAGTGCTGACAACAAGTTCTGAACAAGTGCTGAGCACGAATAAGCTAATTCAAGTGCTAAAACTAATAATCTGTATCTGAACTTGACTACTTACAGGAAAGAAGTGCAAATGCGGCCTTTTAAATCAGAAAGTTGAGAGAGACAGAAAAAATTGCTGAAATGGCCAATAACTACAATTTCTGGGCCAGAACCACTCCTTATGTGGCAGATAGTGGGAGTGGTAAGCACTAGGTAACCTGATGAGCTAGAAGGCTTCCCTCCAACACAGAAAGGCTTGGGGGCCTCAGGAGCTTACAAACAGTCCTGGATACAGCAAATCTGCATCTGGACTAGACTAGTTACAGGAAATGCAGGAAACAAGCATAATTTTTCTTTTTGTTACAGTTAAGCAGAACACAGGGAGATTCTAGCAAAGCTTTTTTGTAAAGGAAAGGGAGAGAGGAGAAGCAGAAGATACTTCTAGGTTAGGAACTAGAAGCAATAACTAGTAAAAATAAGCAAAAAAAAAATACTTATTGTTATACATATCAGATGAGAGTTGTAGTCAATGCATCCCCTCCATTCGGCTCAGTGTGTATGCTTGCCTCTTGTAGTATTCAAATGCATTTAACCTTATGACCTTTATAGCTTTGAAATTAAAAGGAGATGAAGATATGAAAAATCCATAAAACTTATAATTGTAATGAAAAGTAATGCATTGCTTTTCCTATATTTGGATGGACCTAATTGTAGTTAAGCCTCACAATGATTTGGAGATAGGCAGAAAATGGCCTATCTAGTAGGCTACCGCTGTGGAGTGGAGTGGAGAACCCAGCACTACACATGGGTTGTGAGGAACTCATGGGGGGGCAGGGTATGCCATCCCAGCAGGTTGAAGAAGAGAATGGGGAGGTCATGAGTTCAGTACATGCACAAGTTTTGAGATTAGATGTTTTAAATTTGACCATATAGGGCATAGTCAGTCTCAATATCCACTAAGGCAGGGGAGAGAAAAAAAGTCCTCAGAAAGCATCAACAAGGCCACCGCTATAGCACAGCATGGTTGCTCAGAAAAAACAGCTGTACCTATCACAAAAGTCAGTTCCCTACTGTGGTACAAGAGAAGGAAGCCATTGCCAAAAGGGACAGACTCCAACAACCATTATCAAGCATGCAACGGTCAGACAGGAGTGAACCTTGCCTGGGCAGCCCACTCCATTTAGGGTTGAGGTAGTACACCTTTTCCTGCACCTTCCACCAGAATCTGAATTGTGAAGGGTGACAAGATATCATACAGGTGGCAATGTCTCAGGACATTCCTGCTGGTGACCTAATAGGGAATGAGTTTGACAGTACAGTTTGAAGTGTGCATGGTGTTACAGCCAGACATGGAGGAAAATCTGTGGGAAAGACAGTAGGGGGGAAAATCCGACCAGAGCCTACACATTCATGTAGAGCTGGTGATGTGGTCAGTAGCAGTGACCTGGGACCTAAGCCACAGCAAGGGAAAGATACTGGGATTCTCTTGGAAGGCAATACTTTTAGTGGAGAGGTAATTGATAGCAATCAGGTATCACTGGCAGATGCAAAGGGTAGCTATGGATAATGCTGGTCCTCTGAGTACCTCAAGTTTTCCCAGAGTTGCTGCTCTGGTAATCAAGTTTCTTTAGGCAAGGTCGAATACAGTCTAATCAAGACTTCCCTTACTTTTGTCTTCTACATCTGTCATTCATTCAATCATTCATTCATTAGTTAACAATGAATGTTAGGCAATTACTGCAGCCAGGTGATACTGTTTTTAAAGACTCAAGCAACCATACTAGAACATTCCTGTTGTAACTGTTCTGAAAATTGCAGCTGTACAACAAATATTTTCCCTTTATGAAAAAAAAACGCACACAGAGCCAAGCTCCTCCCAGCACACACACCACACACACAGTGAGCCAAGCTTCCCCCCCAGTACACACACACACACACACACACACACAGTGAGCCAAGCTTCCCCCCAGCACACACACACACACACACACACACACACACACACACACACACACACACACACACACACACACACACACACACACAGTGAGCCAAGCTTCCCCCCAGTGTGCACACACACACAGTGAGCCAAGCTTCCCCCCAGCACGTGCACACACACAGTGAACCAAGCTTCCCCCCAGCGCGCACACACACAATGAGCTAAGCTTCCCCCCAGCATGCACACACACACACACACACACACACACACACACACACACACACACACACACACACACACACACACACAGTGAGCCAAGCTTCCCCCCAGCATGCACAGTGAGTCAAGCTTCCCCCCAGCACACACACACACGCACACACATCCCTTTCTTGCATTCCCTGTACATGCAAGCACACACACACACACACACACACACACACACACACACACACACACACACACACACACACGCACACACACACACACACACAGCACACACACACACACACACACACACACACACACACACACACACACACACACACACACACACACACACACACACACACACACACACACACACACACACACACACACACACCCCTTGTTTGCAACTGACATTTGCTGCACATCTGTGAAACAGGACTAGAGCTACCTGAAGAGACCTAAATATGGCATGCGACTTGAATATGACATGCTGGATGGACAAATTTGTCTCCCGTTAACTGTGGCGACTTTGGCAGAGGCTGCAAATTCATGTGAAACAGAGCACCTCTATGACACTGTTCAGAGAAAACCTGGGTGAGTGAATGGGGCACCATAAATTCTTACCGGGGTTACCAACCACAACCTTCCTAGACATGAGAAGGCACTACTAAATACATCCCTGGTGTTAGAATATTTCTGGTATCATATTGTGATGAAACGGCTGGTCTTGAAATGACCTTCGGGTTGACGGCCTAGTAACCTTCTGTGATCATATGAAAGGTGGAGGTGTATCCACCTTCATTAAATCTAAATACTCCTCAAGACTGGTGAACCAGTGAGATTCTCTTGAGCTAATCCAGGTCCAGTTCACTGTAGGAAAAATGCTCTTCCACTTCATCGCTAACTACAGGTTCCTGACCTTGAACCAGGGGAAGAAGACCACCTACCTGGACTAGCTAGTGTCTTTCAACATACAGACAAACACCCAAATTCAAAGAAAATGCATCTAGTTGGTGGCGGATAAAGTGTCCCTTTCAGCTTATCTTAAATAGTCTCCTTTCACACATATTTATGAGCATGCAAACATGCTCTTTGATTCACCTCCTGACTGTATTGTTTGTACAATCCAGCACACTTAGACTGTCTTAAATGTATTACTTTGAACATTTTCCAGTAAGCAATGCAACAAAATGTATGAACCAATAATGACAAAACTGGAGAATTCTGAACATGTAAATCGTAAATCTATTCAAACTTGTTATTACAATCCGCTGATATCAGTAAATATGCACAATCTCAGCAGAAGGAAACGTCATCTAAATAAAGCAGAAGGAAACGTCATCTAAATAACTACACATTAGAGATCTGTAACTAATGAAGACGTTGCTGCTACCAAACATTATATTTGAGCATTTCATGTACAAATAAGGTGCATGTTGCTCTTGAATAAATTGCCCATGTTACATTGAAAAAATTATAAGCTATTGCAATAGGTAAAGGGCAGCAAAGTGATAACAGGTTCATTACTAGATATCACCTCCAAAGGACATTCTCAAGAGTGCAGCATCCTCCCCCTTTAAAGTACAATGCAATACAGTATCACCTATCCATCCACATAGTGTCAGAATAGAACTCACAGCCTTATGCATCAAAAGCAAATATACTTTCTGTTGTGCTACTAGCAGTGCAAGCAGACTTGGCATAAGCAGCACTAAAGTTGTCTTCCCCTGAAGCTCTCAGTTCCTTCTAAAATCCACTTGACATGCAAATATTTTTTTTTTTCGATAATCATTTTTATTGTTTTTCAAAACCATAATACAATCCACACACTATTTACATTATGTACAAAATTGCTTCCAGTAGTTAGCTCCACATCAAGTATCAACATCATGCATTAACAATAGATACGGCACTAATCAGGGAAAAAGAAAAGAAAAAACAAAAAAGAGACAAATAGTAACAAACCAAAGCCAACAATCTGTATTATTTCTCCGTCCTCTATCTAATCTAAGATTGAGTTTGTTCTCTTCCTATATATCCTGCAAGTAAGTGGATAGGAACCTCTAGGCCAACACAATGTTAAAGATTTGCTCCCATATTTTTATACTGTTTATACTTTTCTTGTTGTTACTAATTAATAACTTATGCGCTAAAATATGTCTTATCGCTAACAACCTGAAATTTTCCCACGATGTCTGGGCTGGGTTCAACCAGTTTGTGGCTATGTATAATTTCATTAATAAGCTGATATTCATAATTACAATCCTCCTTGATTTATCTAAATTCTCCGGGGGGATATGGAGAATCAAAAATTCCCAAGAAAGTGTTGAGTTTTGGTAACCCATTTTTTGTAATTGCAATTTTAATGAGTTCCACAATTTATAAATGCACTTGCAACTCCAGAACATGTGTAGCAGGTCCGCTGTCTGATCTAAACACTGTGGACATTTGGGTGAGTTCTTCGAATCAAATTTATGAAGAGTGAGACGAGTATAATACGCGTTATTAAATATCATCAGTTGAGTAAAGACCAGTTTTTGAAGGGATACAGACTTCAATGTTAAGTTAAACGCCTCTAATATCTTACTATCATCTAGCGATACCAATTTCTCTTTCCAGTATTTCGATAAAAGAATATAATTATTGTATTTCCTTTCTTTTATCACTTTATACGCTGAGGTTATATATTTTCTGTCTTGTAGCAAGGCTTACCACAGATTGCGAGAAACAACTAAGTCCTCTTCTTTGATTTCAGAGCTATTAAAATAATTTATGGCCAAATCTTTTAGCTGCCTCATAATAATTAAATAAGGAGTAGAAAGATTCATCTCTTTTAAGATATCATGTACTGCGACTCCTAAGAAGGGGTATAAATCCAGCACAGTTAAATCCTTAATAAGGGGGAATTTCTTTAAATCTATCAATTGATTACCAATAGTCATGTTTGGATTCCCGTGAAATGGTTGAAAAGCCATCATATAGTTTAGTAAGTTTAAAGAGGCAAACAGAGTTTGAGTTGCCATTACATAAGTCTTAATGTGCTCCATTAAATCATATTTGCTCAGTGTTCGAATATTTAAAAATGGTACCGCTTTAACGTTAATTCCCATTCCTCTTATGTGTTTACATGTTAGAAGTACCCATTTGGGAATCCATTTTGTACTATTACTGTCCAAGCAAGAAACCCTTAAAATCCTATTAGCCTGAATCACTAAATAGTACATTTTAAAATCCGGTAGATCCAACCCCCCCCCCTATTTTTTGGAGCCATCAATTTCTCATATGATATTCTCGTTTTCCTGGGCTCCCAAAGAAATCTCCCCAATTCTATCTGAAACTGTTTAAAAAATGTTTTTGTGATTTTAAGTTGTGCAGCTCTAAAAATATATAGCATTCTGGGAAGAACATTCAAACATGCAAATATTTCAACTTTGCAGCACTAGAAATAAAAAAAAAAACAAAATATATTGGGGGTAACAAAGGACAGAAACCAGGGACAGTTTAAATATTGCTTGTAAAATCTTAGAACGTTGCTAGAATAAATTGTGTGCTATCATACGTTCGCTGAAATATAAGACTGAACTGAAATGGCTGTCATTTAGGGAATTCAGGTCTCACTGACTTGCCAGAAAACCACAAATATTAACATGAACAGACCAAAATTATGAAACAAACTTTCTTGAATCTACTCCACAAATCCAGTACTGGTGGTATGGGTAGAGATTTCAGGCTCTTGTTCTCAAGGTACAGGGTTTGAGCTTGAGTAATACTAACCACCAAGGAATACCTACATGGGTTATTTACACACACATGTATATATCAGCAGTGGCCCAGTAGCTCAGTGTGATAAGAAATAGATATGTTGTTCATTTTATAGATGGTGCAGTGGTGCAGAGGTAGCATTGCCACCTCACAGCAAAAGGTTCTCTGGTTCGATTCTCAGCTGGAGTGCCTTCTGTGTGGGGTCTGCATGTCCTCCCTGCATTCATGTGGGTTTTCTTCATGTACTCCGATTTCCTCCCATGTTACATGTTACAAAGACATACATCTGGAGCATTTCTCTGTGCCTCTGCTGAAAATTGGCTTTGTTCCAAGTTGGACTTTCCCAGTTAATAAATGTTAAATAAATAAATATATATATATATATATATATATATATATATATATATATATATATATATACATATACATACACATACACACACACACACACACACCTCTACCTGTGGTGGTACAGCACTAGCATTGTTGCCTCACAGCAAGAGGTTCTCCTGTTCGATTCTCAGCTGGAGTGTCTTCTGTGTGGAGTCTGCATGTCCTCCCAGCGGTCGAGTGGCCTCCGAAAGACATGCGTGAATGGGCATGCCTTCGCTGAAGATTGGGTGTCGGGTTGGCAACTCGGCACCTTAAAAATCTACTGCCAATCATTAGCGGACCGGAGTTCTGCTGTGGTGACCCTTAACCTGGAAAAGCCGAAAAGACAAACAACACACACACACACACACACACACACACACACACACGTTTGGGGTTGTGAGATGTAATAAATTAAATACCTGAGTCTAGGAGGTATGTGAACTTGGTTCAACAAAACAACCACTGTACTGGTGTATTGCTGGTGGCATGCGTCTTGCCATGCCCAGCAGAGAACATGGAGATGTAATAAATTAAATACCTGAGTCTAGGAGGTATGTGAACTTGGTTCAACAAAACAACCACTGTACTGGTGTATTGCTGGTGGCATGCGTCTTGCCATGCCCAGCAGAGAACATGTACTGTAGCCAACATTGCACAGGTCATGTCAGTTACCAAGAGAGTGAGATTAGGGTAGCACTGGAAAATCCTCTGAATGCTGGTTGGACAATTACTGGGTCATAATCTGCTCTCTCATCCCAGTACAGGTGGAATGATGGGGCATGATCAGTAGTAGCAGGCCACATGGCATATAGGTGGAGGGAAGAAAGAAAAGTAACATGAATAACTGGTCTTTTGCTAAACGGCAGCTTGACCATTTGTTGCATACCCTTTCCCATCTAACACACTTGCATTACAATCGTGTTGCCACAGACTAGCATTTACAACTTAATTTGAGAAAAACCCAGTTCCAGAAACTCAATATACGTGAAATAAGCCATTAAATAATTGTTTTTGTTACCACAGCTGCACAACACTATATTATTGTTTATTGCAAATTACAGTATCATCTTGCAAGAATAAAAATATTTAGGCCTATCACTAAAAAATTATTAATATTTTGCGAAAATACCGCAGAATGCAATAACTTCTGTATTGTAAATCTGGGACAAAATGCTGAAACTATAAACTGCATAACTGGTTAGTAGATGGAGACCCTGACTAGGTGGCAAAGATGAACCAATAAACACTATACTGGGGTAAAAGCTGCACAGATCTAATGGTATTCTACAGTGAAGGCAGTGACAGCAGCAAGGGAGGAAAGTTAAGGGCCACTGTTACAGTACCATAAGTCACAAAACAACACTCTATGACACCATAGCTCTCAACCCAGGGGCAAAGCTGAACATAATCAGTAAGAAATCCAGACAAAAATCTGAGATAATTAAAAACACTTTAAAAAAAACTAGTACTGTTAGCTTGAAATACTGACACAGTAAGAGAATGTGAAGTAATATAGGTTTTATAAAGTAAAATAGAGCTCACATTTATTGCCATTATGCATTAAGTTTAATTCATCAGATTTTATCCGAGAGACGCACATTTTATAAGATTTTAAGAGGGAAAGAGCACAAACCTGAGTCAATATCATCAGCTGAGCGATACGCATGGCACTATGAGAAGACAGTTAGAGTGTACAGTGTCTCCCTATGTCAAACAGAGGCCAAAACTTTAAAAATGACCTAACACCTATAGTTGAGATCTGTGCAATGCTGTTTAAGAGATCATCAGGGAAATCTTGTATTACTTCTCTATGATGGTCACAGTAGCATATGGAAGCTGTATGGACATGTTAAATGTAATGGCTGTGTTAACATCAGTGAGTCAACCCAGTTAAATGTAAGTTGCATACCTTTTAGGGAAAGAAATCTGGACAAAACCTTATGTAAAATTGAGACACAGGCCAAAAAATAGGAACAGTTTTAAAATATTGCTCCTAAAAACGTAGAACATTGATAGAATAAAAGGTTTTGCATTTGCACAAATTTTCTGAAGAGTATGAAGTCTGAAACTCAGTTGCCTGCATTTTCTAACTTCAGTCTTCAATGTTATTTAGTCGGGATGTGAAGTGCAACGGAACTTTATAGCTGATGATAGTGCCAATAAGTAACATGAGGAACAAGGGGAGGGAATGCTAGTTAAAAGAACCATGTGTAACTAGCTAGTGGGATGTCTTGACGACCTTTCCATTTCTTGGCCAGGCTTACATCACACATTCATTATCTCATTCATCTGTTCATTCTTGTGCTAATAATGACACTAGAAGCAAAAGATTTCAAAACAAGTACATAACACATTCATACCCCTGATATAAAAGGTGCAGCTAAAGAAGATAGTAGAAAGGTAAACTAAATTGAAACATGTTCTGAGCAAACTTCAATCATTTAAACTTTGCCATTAATTGTGCATTAATACACATTTTATGAAAACCAAACCAAAAGCATGAATCAAAACATCAATATATTCTGTGCTAGGCTGTATAGTTGTAAGGTTTGAGCACCAGACCTTAACTCAGCTGCAACTTGCCAGCAGCATTATGACAGCCCGAGTTGCACCCAAGCACCTAATACCAGTAATGCAAGAGTTCGACAATTTATTGTGCAGAGATAGAAACCAGGCTTCTATCATTATCGGGCTCCACTCGCACCATGTGCTTTTCCGCTTTTCAAATTAGAAAAAATAAAGGCCCAAAAGCAATTACTAAATGCAGAATGGAGCACGTGGTGCGAGAAGACCAAAACATTGAAAGCGAGTGTTATCTCAGCTAGAGCTTGGCAGTAGCATACTGTACATTGGCAACAACAGTACCTGAAAGCAGGAGCATACCACTCAACCGCTTGCAGCAACAAATTCACATTTTAGCCATTTCCAACACAGAATAAAATCCCAACCATAGGAACAATTCCAAAGATTGATGGCTGGCTAAGAGTTTAGAAAGCAGTCTTCTTGTATCGGCTGCTTCAGCTTGTACCATGTGTTTTTCCACATTTCACTTTTCAAAACATAGGTTCATAAGTGTGTACTAGGCTAATGGCCCTGGAGCCTTTACAAGCCTAGCCCATTGGATTACCCTGGCATCGTGCCACCCAACCTTATTTCCTAGTGCCTCTGTCGAGTAGAGCCACTGACGTGATCCCGGGTTGAATTTTCTATTTCCCATCCACTCATCAAGACTTCTCTTGAAGAGGACCAGTGAGGTGCTCTGCTTGACATGTATGGGAAGTGTATTCCCTAGCATGGGCAGTCTCTGGGTTACGAACCTGTCCCTCCAGCTTGTTCTGTTAATTGTGGTAATGAGGTTGGGGTCTGTGGAGCATGTGGTGTGGAGGGATTGGGATTTCTTTAGATGTAGCATTTCCAACAGAGCTGGGTCAGACATGGCTTTGTAAGTCAAGCAGAGATCGCCTCTAAGTAGGCGATATGAGACAGAATAGTTGCAGTTTTTTTGAGTCTGTCCATATACGACAAGTTTTTAAGGCCTAGGATCCTCTTTGTGAGGTACTTTTGCGGCCTCTCCAGTTGTTGCAGGTGTTTAGTGAGGCACATGCCAAATGGGGAATTATACTCCATGATTGGCCTAATGAGGGAAGAGTAGAGGGAGACAATGATCTCTTTCTTCCTGGATGCAAAACCCTTAGTAATCAGATGTGACACATAGAAGGACTTTCTGAACACAGTGGCAACGTGGTGGTCAAAAGAGAGGTTGCTGTCAACCTGTGTTCCCAGATCTCTCATAACGCCTTCTGTGTTCAGTGGACTACCATCAATGTGGTAATTCAAGGCAGCCAGGTTTTTCCCAAAGGGGATGAAGACACATTTTTTTGGCATTGAGTTTAAGGCTATGGTTCTGACACTAGTCGTTGGTCTCATTGAGGCCTTTCTGTAGGATGTCAACATCACTTGGAGTTAATAATAGCTCCCAACTTGCAATCATCTGTGAACTTTGTCAGCAAGAGTCCCTTCGTGTTGGCCTGGACTTCAGAGAAGTAGATACCAAACAGGAGAGGACCCAGGACCAAACCCTGTGAGACTTCACTCGTGACTAGTTGGCAGTCTGACTTGGAGTTAGCTACTTTTACACTGTGTGTTCTATGTGTGAACCAGTTTGCAACCCACCTAGCGATATGGGGTTGATGCCTAGCTTAGTAAGTTTTTCTATGATTCCTGAGTAGGGACTGGTATCAAAGGCTTGGCCAGATCAAGGTAGGCTGTATGAACCACCTTACCTTCATCCTCAGCTCTGGTGACTGACTCAAAGAAGTCGACCAAATTGAGCATGCATGATCTACCCATCACAAAACCAAACTGTGTAAGATCCAGAGTTTGGAGATTCCCTATATCCTTGTTTATTAGGTCCATGATGATGCATTCCATAGTTTTGCATATCAGACTCATCAGGGTAATGGGGCGATAGTTCCCAGGGTCTGTAGTCGCTCCTCCTTTGAGGAGAGGGAGGACTGTAGCAGTGCACCATTCAGTAGGGACAAAGCCTGAGGTGAGGCTGTGACTGAACAGGGCACACAGGTGAGGTGCTAGTTCACTCTGTAGTTCATGTAGAACACAGCCAGGGATACTGTCAGGTCCCATCGAAGCTGTATTGTTGGCCTTGGACAGTGCTGTTTTAACCTGTGCAGCAGTAATACTGGGTGCCTGGCAATCTACTGGTATTGTGATTGGCCCTTTAGGGGGGAAGAGAGGGGTAAAGTTAGTACTGAATCTGTCTGCCAGTATATTTGCAATATCCGTTGGCTCTGTATAGGAGGTACCATTATGCAGTAGCTCAGAGCAAATCTGGGTATTGCCATGGAGATTCTTACATAACTATAGAAGGCCTTGTGATTTTCTTTACTATCTGCTGCAATTCTGTTTTCATAGCTAGCTTTAGAGGATTTGATGAGGGATCTCAACCTTTTGTTGAGGCTGATAAGGGAGTTTTTCCAGTCTTGGGACTTGACCTTATTCCGCATCAGTTTCCTCCTTGTGTTGTAAAGTTTGTTTATGGCAGGGGACCACCAGATTGGCTTTCTTTTTTCTTTTTTTTTGAGGAGAGCGTCTTATTCTATTGGGTATGGTGAGATCCATGCATTTCTGAGAGACTAACCAGTCCAATGCTACTATGGCTGACTTAAGATATGCTGCTGATTTGTACAAATATAAGAGGATTTTGCAGCCTTGACTGCAATGCAAAAGCCTTTTCTCACGATAAGAGAAACACACTCTATTTAGTAACTCCTGTTGGTTTCCACTGTCTCCACATAAAATCCCCAAGGTGCAGCACAGATTTTAATTCTTTGGATAAACATAATATTTAATGTGAAGTTATTCAATCTCGCCGTTCATTCTTCACTGATGGGTTCGGAACTGATCCTCGGCTCCGACACGGCCGACTAGCAAGCTCAAAGTTTTCCAGTAGCTCGAGACCCAACCCCTTATCCCACAATGCACTGCTGGAATTACCTCAGATCTAGTTTGCCACGGCATGGATCTCTTGGTTTCCAGCATTGCTTGAGACTATTGTGGGAATTTTCAACTTTCAGCAAGTTTTCGCTATTGCATTTTTATATCTTTCTACTATTATAATTATATAGTTTTAGCCTAGTTTAGCAGATTTTTCTATTTTTCCCCATTTCCCAGTAAATCTCTAGTGATTGCCTTCAGCCTGTTGGCCTTGGGCCTTTTCTTACAGCTGTTAGATTAGAGTTGCCCTTTTTGGGCTTTTTGATATTGGATTACTCTTGTTACTAGTTGCCTTTTTGGGCTGTTTGTGCTGTCTTTTTGCATTTCTGTTTGTAGTGAATTAGATTACTCTTTTCTTAGTTAAACTATCTTATATAGTTAAATAGTGTTGTTTTTTGATATTGTGAATTTTTTTCAGGTAGTTAGTTGCTATGTCTGAAGAAAGGGAAAAGCATCCTAAGTCTGGGTTCAAAAAGTGCCCAGACTGCGGACAAAAGATGTCCATTACGGATGCCCATGTGCAGTGTGTGCACTGCTTGGGTGAGGTGCACCTGCAGGAGTCATGTAGTATCTGCCACTCCTTTTCTACTCGAGTGCTTGCAGAAAGGAATAGGAAGTTAATTGACAGGGGTATTATTAAACACCTTTTCTCAGAGGCATTGTCTGACCAGGATGGGGCCAGCAAATCGTCCAAATCTTCCTCAGAATCCAGGACAAAGAAAGGGAAAAAGTTGGAAAGTGTGACTTCGGCTCCACTGTCTTCGGAGTCGACAGTCTGTTTTTTTCGGACCCGGGACACTGCTTTGGAACCGGTTGCCAAAAAACCTCCCTCTCTACTTCTCCATTCGGCTCCATCTATTCACTCCTCCAGGTCTTCGGTCAGCCTGTCCAGTCTGGATATGGACCAGCTGGTTCAGAAGCTCTTAAAGGCACCAGGCCTAGCTAAATTGTTGTCGGCACAGACCCAACCGGAGCCGAATACCATTACTCCTGAATTGTCTGCTCCTCCTCCAAGCCACACTAGACCTTCAGAGCCGGAGGAGGCCGACCTGATGATTGTGGATCCTTTGGAGCCGACACCTGCTCCAGTGTTGTTGGCTCCATCTGCTCAGACATCCTTGGTGCAGACCGGAGACTCTAGGAGCCGACACTCTCCGGTCGGGTCCAGGGAGGATAGCTGCACCGACTTGTTGGTGCCAACTCTTCCTCTCGGGGCATCGGCTCGGGTGAGCTCGGCTCCTACCTTGGGCTCGGAGCCCACGGCTTTGGTGCAGGAGGGGATCATGGCTCCTCCTAATCCGTCAACTCCTTCTCATCAGAGCCGTGGTGCATTCGAAGCCATGAGGCGAGTGTTGTCTCCTAAGACTTCCTCATCTCCAGGTCTGGCCTCTTCCTCCCCTAAAGTGCCTGTGTCAGTTTCTGTTTCCTCCGGTCATCCCAAGCGTAGAGACCCAGAGCCTCAGGTAGCCCCACAGGGCACTCCCTGCTCTTCTAAGACCTCTCCAGAAGTTCCCCCTGAAGAAGTCCCCAGGAAGAGATTATGCAAGAGGAGGCATTTGGACTCCCCACAGGAGACTCTAACATCAGACACCGACTTGGAAGAATCAGAAGGATCCCCTAGATCCCCCTCTGAGGACATCTCCTTTGTGGATATTCTTGAAATTCTTAGGCAGAGGGGTGATTAGCAGTCCAAGAGCCCTACTGAGGATGAGTCGGTACTCCTGAAGGCGTTCGGGTCTCAACCTTCTACCTCTTTGGTGTCTCTGCCCTAACCGCCCCATAAGCTTAACAAGTCTAGTCTGCAAAGCTATGGAGAGGATCATAATGGAGCTCATAAACAAAGATATAGGGGACTTGCAGACATTGGACCCGACCCAGTTTGGCTTCGTCAAGGGCATATCATGCCTTTTGAACTTGGTCGACTTCTTCGAAACAGTCACCAAGGCCATTGATGAGGGAAAGGCAGTCCATACAGCCTACCGTGACCTTGCAAAGGCTTTTGACACAATATCCCACTCGGGTATTGTAGAAAAACTTACCAGCTTAAATGTAAACCCATATGTCACAAGATGGGTTGCAAACTGGCTTAAGGACAGAACCCACAGGGTTAGAGTTGCTGGCGCTATGTCAGACTCCAAACCGGTCACAAGTGGTGTCCCACAGGGCTCGGTCCTTGGCCCCTTATTGTTCGGCATCTACTTCTCAGAAGTACAGGCCAACATGGGAGGACTTTGGCTGACAAAGTTTGCAGACGACTGCAAACTGGGCGCCATAGTGGAAAGTGCATTGGACACGGATATCCTTCAGAAGGGACTCACGGAAACAGATAGCTGGTGCCAGAGCCATGACCTGAAGTTAAACACCAAAAAATGTATAGTCATACCCTTCGGGAAAAACAAGGTAACCCCAAGCTGCCATATAGGCGGCAATCCACTAAGCACAGAAGAGGTTATCAGGGACCTGGGGACCCAGGTTGACAGTGGCCTTTCTTTTGACACTCACGTTGCTAAAGTGGTTAGAAAGACCTTCTACATTGCCCACCTGATCATGAAGGGATTCACACCCAGATCTAGTGAGGTCATTGTTCCCCTGTACTCTTCACTTATCAGACCAATGATCGAGTACAATGCCCCATTCGGGATGTATCTCACCCGACATCTGCAGCAATTGGAGAGACCCCAAAAGTTCCTCACCAAAAGGATAAAGGGACTCCAAAATCTGTCATATGCTGCCAGATTGAAGAAACTCCAGCTCTATTCAGTCACATACCGTCTGCTCAGAGGTGACATGCGCCTGACATACAAGGCCATGTCCAACCCGGAATTAATGGACATGCTCCACCTCAAAAAATCCAAATCCACCAAAACCACTAGAGCAAGCGACTTAAACCTTAGCACAGATATAAATAGGATGTGCTGGAGGGATAGATTTATCACTCAGAGACTCCCTATGCTGTGGAATAAAATCCCGGTCCATGTGAGGCAGAGCACCTCGTTGGCTCTGTTCAAGAGAAATCTTGACCTGTGGATGGGAGATCGTAGGTTTACCCTGGGAATCATCTCTGTGTCACTGCTGGACAGAGGCACAACAAACTAATGGGCACAGTATTTTTTCATATAAGGGGTGGCGTAAGCCACAAAACTCTGGGCTAGGCTTATAAATGCCTTAGGGCAGATAGCCTAGTATAAACCTATGAACCTATGATGGCTTATGGATCTGGTCTCTCGTAGGGCGTGAGAGTCACCAGAATCTATGGAACCTGTCCCTAGGAGGCCAAATAAGTATATTTTTGCCCCCGTAGATAAGTCCTTTTTGACCAAGGGAGTCCCTGTTGATGCCAGGGTGGTGGCAGCAGCCACCAAAAAGGAAATGTCTGAGACTTCCTCTTCTATCCATCCTCCTAACAGAAAATCCAGGATCATGGATAGATAGGGGAAACACATGTTTAGTTCAGCGACTTTCTCACTCAGATCACTGAACTACTTGACCCATTTTACCAGACTGCAGGGAGATCTCCTTAAGGAGTTTGGAGATACTCTTCAGGGTGCTGTAGCTACGAGTGTATCCAACAAAGTTGCTGCCCAGCTTGCTACCCATAATTCAATAGTTAACTCGTCCATGCATCTCATATCTTACGCAGCTGATGGTTCAAGTAGAGCTGCAGGTACAGGAATTGCTCTTCGTAGGCATGCCTGGATGCGACTCTGTTCCTTCGCGGAACCCTTCAAGTCTTCCTTTACAAATACCCCGTTTGACGGCTCATCCTTGTTTGGGCCAAAGGTGAAGGAGACTTTGACCAGGTGTGAACAAGAAGGAAAGAAAGACTCTGTCTGCCGTCTGAGTCCATTTTTCCACCCCCACTCGACCCTTTTCTAAAGGTCAGAGGTGAGGAAAGATGTGGTTCCGGAAAGCCCAAGGAGCCATTCAAGACACACGTGGAGAGCCCCCCTCCAGAGGCAGAGGAGGGGGTTACAATGAAAGACGCCGCCCTCGTGGCAGAGGGCCGCCCTCGTGGCAGAGGGGGTCCACAACACCAGGGTGACAGAGATCACTTCTCTGGTTAGTCTTACCAGCGATCCTGAAGGGAGGCCCGGCTGTCCTACGCTGGAAACAGTCGGGGGTCGCTTGTCATTGTACCCAGAAGCCTGGCTAGATATAACAAATGACAATTGGGTACAAAGTATCATTTCCAGAGGGTATTTCATACCATTCTCTACCCAGCCCCTTCCCGTCAAAAAAATCCCGGACGTTCCACCCAGTCACAGGGAACAAGCAACAATAGAGGTACGCCAATTGCTAGAAAAAAAAGAGTCATCCAGCCAGTCCCGGCAGACCAAACAGGATTTGGAACTTACTCAAGATTCTTTTTGGTTCCAAAGAAAACAGGGGACTGGAGATCCATTTTGGATCTCAGCAGACTCAACCAATTTGTGAGGAAAGAGAAGTTCCAAATGGTCATGCTACAGTCCACACTTCCCTTTTTAGGGAAAGACAATTGGATGTGCTCGATCAATTTCAAGGATGCGTACTACCACATAAAGATGGGCAGACCATCCAGGGATCACGTGCGTTTCTGGCTGGGAGCCAATCATTATCAGTTCCGAGCTCTGCCCTTTGGTCTCACTACAGCCCCCAGAGTGTTCACCAAGTGCATGGCAGTAGTCACGGCTCACCTGAGGCGTCTAGGATTCCAGGTTTTACCATACTTGGACGATTGGCTCCTTACCTCCAGCACCAGGCTTCAACTTCTTCAAGCACCAGCTGCAGAGGTATTGAAAGTACTAGGATTGATGGCAGCAGCAATCTTGGCAATCCCGTTAGCAAGGATGCATATGAAAATCCTTCAATGGCTCCTATTCATGCAATGGTCTTACCAAGTACTTCCAATGAATCACACAATCCTGATAACGAATTCCTGCAAGAAGAATCTTCAGTGGTGGTTGACATCTCTTCATGTCACAATAGGACATCCCTTCATGCTACCCCCTCCAGTCACCACTGTGACCACGGACACTTCCCTGATAGGGGGGGGGGGCATTTTCAGGGAAAGACTGCCCAAGGCACATGGACAGATCAAGAATCACATCTGCATATCAATGTCCTGGAGATGAGAGCAGTACTTCTAGCGTTGCAATACTTTCAGGACTCTCTTCCTCTAGGGACAATTGCAATACAGACAGACAACATGTCAGTGGTCTGGTACCTGAACAAGCAAGGCGGGACCAAGTCTTACCCCCTTTGCCGAGAAGCCCTCAGAGTATGGCAGTGGGCAGTGTCATCCCAGTGCTTTCTGTTAGTAATGCACATCCCGGGCAAATCCAACATCATAGCGGACAAACTGAGCAGTGCAATTTTATTACCCCAGGAATGGTCCCTCAAACAAGAGATTGCGGACAGGATTTTCTACAAATGGGGCCAGCCTTCCTGTGACCTGTTTGCCAATCATAACAACAACAAATGCAGAAGCTATTTTGCCCTGATTCCCCCGCCAGGTCAGTCCCCAAGGGATGCTCTTGTCCACGATTGGCCCCCAGGTCTCCTCTATGCATTTCCCCAAATTCCTCTGATACCAGGTTTTTACAGAAAGCAAAGTCACTGGGATGGACAGTCATCCTTATAGAGCCTCACTGGCCTCAGCAGATTTGGTTTCCGTTTCTTTACCATCACATTCTGGAAGACCCATGGGTCCTGGACCCAGTTCCAGACTTACTGACACATCCGTCAGGGGATCTTCATCCATCATTGCAGACACTGAAGCAAACAGCTTGGCTGCTCCAATTCCCTGCATAGCCAGGCTTTATAATCTTTCTCATGACACTAGTCAAATTATGTTGGCTTTCCATAAGCCTTCCACTAGAAAGTTGTATCGTAGTAAGTGGAGAGATTTTCCATTTGCGCTTCCTCCCATAACATTGACCCTTACCAAGCACCATTGTCTTCTATTTTACAATTCTTGACAGAAATTTTCAAAAAAGGAGCAGCGGCTGCTACGGTGCGGGTACAACTAGCTGCTGTATCTAATTTCCATCTAGGGATTGATGGTGTGAATATTATGGCTCACCAATTGTCTAAAGCTTTTCTGAAAGGTTCCCTTCACATGAGGCCTCCAGTGAAGACTCCTTATTCTCCCTGGAATTTGAATTTTAAGTTATCTCGCATCATTCTTCCTCCCTCTGAGCCTGCATCAACTTGTGAGCTAAAATTTCTATCATGGAAAACTATCTTCCTAGTAGCCATCACTTCAGCCTGCAGAGTGTCAGAGCTCCAAACCCTATCCATCAAGCCTTCTTATATGGTCTGTCATGCTGACAGAGTATCTCTCAGGACAAACCCATCCTTTTTGCCTAAAGTATCTTCAGAGATTAACATCAATCAAGTCATTGAGTTGCCTGTTTTCTTCCCTAATCACACCAACAAATTGGAATATATGTTGCACAAACTCGATGTTCACAGGCAACTTAGATTTTATTTAGACAGAACAAAATAGATTAGGAAATCAGATAATCTTTTTGTGTCTTTTTCTGAGGCCAGGAAAGGTAAACCAGTCACCAAAACAACTCTGTCTAAGTGGCTGTTGAATTGTATCACTTACACCTATTCTTGTCATAACATGCCCTTGTCTAGTAAGGTGAAGGTTCATTCAACCAGAGTAGTTTCTACCTCTTCAGCTTTTCAAGCCAAATTACCTCTAGACAACATCTGTGCAGCAGCCACATGGTCTAAACCTCACACTTTTATAACTCATTACAAAGTGGATAAGGCCTCCAGGAACAGGGCTTCATTTGGTTCTATGGTTCTGAAAAGTGTACTTCTGTGAGCCACCCAGGGTTAGGGTGGGACGCTACCCATCAGTGAAGAATGAATGGCGAGATTGAACAACTTCACATAAAGAAGTTATGCACTCACCATAACGTTCCATGTGAGTTGTTCCATCTTGCCTTCATTCTCACGTCCCTCCCTCCTGGATGGCAGTTGACCTGGAGGCTGTCTTCATCCTGGTTTCTCAATGTGTCTTCATTCCTAGGCAGAATAATTATAGTATCTCTCTATATGGTATGCAGCAAACAAGATCTGAGGTAATTCCAGCAGTGCATTGTGGGATAAGGGGTTGGGTCTCGAGCTACTGGAAAACTTTGAGCTTGCTAGTCGACCGTGTCAGAGCAGAGGATCGGCTCTGAACCCATCAGTGAAGAATGAAGGCGAGATGGAACAACTCACATGGAACGTTATGGTGAGTACATAACTTTTTTTTTTCAACAATTGCACTGGTAATGGATTTAGACATGCTTATACTAGAGCAGAAAAAATAAAGCAGAAATTTTTTTATATAAATGAGTCAGCACTATAATTTTAATAGATACATTAACTGCTGACATTAACTATCAGCCTATGGTTACAGTTTCTACAAGCAATCATTAAATAAATCAGAGGGTACACAGAGTAACATACACACAACTGTGGTAAAAAATTAAAATTCCCATAACCACATTTTTATATACAAATTGCTGGGACAGATATCAGAAAGAGATAGATAAGAACATCAGCTTAGACCCTCTTTTAGATGCACCTGATATCTGACCAATTAAAGTGTACAAACTGCAAAAACTGAACTGTTTTGTTTTAGACACTAATTTTTAAATCCATGCTTCAGATGCAACTCATGTTTGGCAGATGAAAGTGCAATCAAGCTTCAAAACGGAACCATCTTACTACGGATATGACCAGATTAAGATAAGAAACTGTATGAGATACACAATCACCTCATAACATATTTTAGTCCCATTCATACTGATCAGCTTCCTTGCTCAATAATTATGGAAAAAGCCAAAATCACAGTGGACAGTTACAAAACAAAGTAAAATTTTTAAAATATTAGTCTAATTGACTTAAATGGGGGTGGTCACGGTGGTGCAGTAGTTAGCATTGTTGCCTCACAGCAAGAGGTTCTCCAGTTCGATCCTCGGCTGGGGTGCCTTCTGTGCAGAGTCTGCATATCCTCCCTGTGATCGCGTGGGTTTCCTCTGGGTGCTCCAGTTTCCTCCCACATCCCAAAGACATGCTGTAGGTGGATAGCACACTCCAAATTGGCCCTAGGTGTGAGTGTGTGCGTGGATGTGCCTTCCATGGAAGGCTGGGTGCCGGGCTGGCAACTGGACACTGTAAAACTTCACTGCCAATCATGAGCGGACAGGTGATCCGCTGTGGCAACCCCTAAAAGCAGAAGGAAGAAGAAGAAGTCTAATTGACTTTAAAAGTTACGACAATAAGGTTTACATTAACATGCATTTTCTGCACAATAAAAATGCATGGAACTTTAAATGTATGCCATTGCTGACTGACTGTAATCCTGTGTGACTTACCAGAAAAGTCAAACTTTTTATGAGGAACAGTGTAAAAACATGAGGCAAAATCTGGAACAGCTGAGAGGTGTGACCCCATTTACTTTCCAACTAGTAAATAATTTCTTCAGATAAAATAAAGTGTTACTTAAACACCTACTGCCAAAATGGCACAATGTGGAAACCAAGATAAGTCTATATGGCAATTGAGCACGTATTAACTACACAACACAAGTAGCAAACAAACATTCTGCACTGCACAAGTTTCCAAATATAACAATCTGATAACCACAATTCTCAACTTTCCACCCACAAAATGTAAAAAACTCTCTGAGAATGCAAACCAAAATGAGCAAATTATAGAAAATTAAGTAACAACTTCGCCTAGCAAGCTCACTGCCCAGATAACAAATGACTGTTCATATTTGTAAACAAAAAAATTCTTAGGAGGAACTGAAAACAGTTTGTAATAAATTTCTGTAGATACTGGTTTTAAACTTTAACAGTGACATGTCTGTATGATCCTGCCTATCTGAAACATAGAACTTTTAAAAACTCGAAAATAAGGAACATTCTTCATAATACAGTATTGTTGTGTATACACCAACAACTCTACCTTGAAAGAAAGAAGCAGATCCCATCAGGCCGGGATAACAAATTTTGTTCGCACCCAAAAGGTCTGAGACAGCTACGATCTGCTGTTATTTCTAGATCCCTCGCCATTTCTTTAATCCTGGAAATGTTTAAAAAAAAAAACACACGTGACTCATAAGTGAGAACTTTTTAACTAGATACACACTGCTGAAGAACATCCAGCTTCCACGACGTTGGTTACTCGTAGCGACCTGCCGTACCTCTTTTGCATAATTAGTCTTTTTGAATAGCACAGACAAAAAAAAACGAACTACTATGCGATAACCTACATCTACCGCTTAGAAAAAGAAATCCGGACAAACTCTACAGTTGCTTTCAAAAAGCTACAGATTGCAGTGGCAGAGCAACTGAGCAAACCCTAAAAATGGCACAAACATTGATTTGTTTACACGATATACTACAGATTCTCTCAGAAGCATTTCAAATTTCTGCCTCGGAGATGTGAGATAAGTGCTACATGAGGCAGATGCTACTCCTATCATGTGCATTGCATTTTTCTATGGAACTTAAAGCCCAAAAAAAAGATATGAAGAAATAAGCAAAACACATGATGTGAGTAGAATCTGCAGAAAAAAAAGGAAGCCAGCTCTCTCTCTCATAACATTATGAATGCAAGTTGCTAACAGAAAGCTGTTGGCCCCAAGAAATCACAGCTCGCAGCTGCCGGAAAGCATGGTCAAACTGCAGAATGCAAAAGATTTATAACACTCACCTAATCAACACAGTAATAGAAAGTAGAAGGAGATTCTGGCTGAGGTTATCTAGCAGTCATGATTGTCCGTCAATGTAATGCAGTCCGCAGGAAAAAGGTAACAAATACAGAGAGTTCCACACAATGTGTGCTAGTGTGGGATGGCCAACATAGCTCTGACATCACATGATGGGCGGGTCATTCTGTGCTTTTTCAAGAGCATGCAAATATTGTAGTGCTGATGTCAGTTTGAGGGAGGGAACTTCAAGACAACTGCTGCTGATCTACTGTAGTAGTTGTGACATCAGAATTTAAGAGACTGCAGCTAGCTTTTGAACTCATTTTTAACAGTGAAACTAATACAGTATGGCAAGGCATTGGGCTGCTGAAGGAAAACAGTTGATTTTATATTTTTTTAAAGCTGCTCTGCACATTTCTTTAGGCAGGATCATATAACAGGGAGAAAAATCGTGGTCATGTTGAGGATTTACAAACAATATCCCGTTGTTTTCCTTTAAGATATATTAAAGTTTTGACAACTTCACATAACTGATTTATAGAGTTAGAACTCCTAAGAACATACAGATCACCTGCACACAATGGAGAACAGTTGCCAAGTACTGAACACTAGGTTTATTTTATATCCCAGAATATCACAGGTTTAAAACCTTTAGGACAGGGCTTCTAACTGTATACAGCTAGACTGTAGAGTCTCAGCTGTTTGCACAACTCAGGATACTTGTGCACATCACTACACACTAACCACAACAGCTAAAACATGTAAAATCAGAGCAGTCACTAAGCAGCAACACTGAACACAATAGTTCACCCATCAGATCAACTTCTAGGTATTGGTCACTACATATGTGAGTCAACTAAAGGATAACACACTGGGCAGTAAACATAGTAACTACGGCCTTTAAAAGCAGAAACAGTCACTAAGTACTAATACTGACCACATCAGTAGTGCAACTACCAGAGCAACTTCTAAGCACTGGATTCTAAATAATGCAGTCAACTAAAACAACACATTGTACACACTATGAAGATTACAGCAAAATGTCAACTTAAGACAAGTGCTTGGTTCCATGCATAGTATCAGTAGAAGATATGCAAATACTACACAATGCATAACCATAGGATGAAAATAAGCATATGACTTAATAACTGCTGCATACACTTCATTTGAAAAACAGGCTGCAACCACGTGTTTATGGCAATCAGGTCAAATCATACTTTAAGTCAGGGCCAATTCTAAAAATCAATACCAATCTTAAAGCAAATCAAATATTCAGATGTGTGCAAAGGGCAGAACTTGGAAGGGTGCAAACCAACCAGACCATCAAGCACTACATGCAGTCTCTGTAAAATACTCAACCAACCACCAGCAGTCCCTTCTCCCTATTCAGTCAGACACCAGTGGCTGTAGGGGATCTTCAACCTGTGGGCCCCCAGGCTGTGGCTCCCAGCCTGCCCACTACATCATGGGAATTTCCACCAATCCAATCCGCAGTCTCAAAGGTAACACCCAAATCTGCTCTGAACTGGTGGCCAATAAAACCACATACACAAACACTGTAGATATAGCCAACCTGCTGGCAGACAGGTTCAGTGAAAACTTCACCTCCTGTCCCCCCCATCAGTAAACCAGGACATCCCCAGCACCTGTCCCCCCTCCCATAATCACCAGGGTGTAGGTCTTTAATGACCTCTCAAAGACAAAAATACAGTCTCCATGGGACCTGACAACATTCCTGACTGTATCCTACATGAACTCAGGCATGAGCTCTCAGCTTCATTAGGCACCCCATTCAAACAAAGCCTGAGCATTGACTTTATTGCAGTCGAATAGAGGACAACCACTGTCATCCCTCTACACAAAGGTGGAGCATCTATTGACCCAGGCAATTATAGGCCCATCAGCCTAACTAGCCTGATCTGCCATAGCCAGCGTTAGGCACCTGCTGAACCCACTGCTGCAGGGAGCCCCCAATTATCTCTCCATGTTCGAGGGCCCCCATACGAAGCAGCCGCTGGTTTCTCCATCTCTTCCACCCCTTGCATGGTGCCTCGTTAATTCAGCTGTTTAGCTCCATAATGCAATTCCGCTTTTTTTTTTCCTGAAAGAACTTGCTTCCTTGATGGCTGCAGCCAATCAGGTCCCTTGCTTTACTTGTAAGCCGCACTCAATAAGGTCCGCTTCAGTGAAGCAAGGGACCTGATTGGCTGCAGCAGTCAAGGAAGCAAGTTCTAGTTTCCTGATTGGATTTACCTAATATGTGGTCTGTTGAGTCAGTTCTTTTGATTATCTGCATTAGGCACACATCTGAACTTCCCAGATTTTTTAAGAATATCCAGATTTTTGCTTTATATTTTTGGTTTGCTCTTCATAAAATTTGTGGTGTTCTTATACATTAATAAGTACTGAAGTCACTAAATAATTGCAGACATACATTTGAGTTTCAGACTTTATATCCTTCAGAAAATGTATGCTAAAGCAAAGCCTGAAAGCAAGTTTGTAAGTTTATATGAGCCATATTTAAAAAGTGTCCCTATTTTTAACCCTTTTACCCCTATTATTTTTGGCTTTGTCCAGATTTTTCATGCTAAGAGGTTGAGAGATATGCTGTGAGGATGTATGGAGGATGCAAGTTTTGCTGGAATGACTGTGGGACCAGCAAAGCAGCTGTATTGTAACTGCCCTTGATAGGGCAATTTCTAAAAGATCTGAAAATCTGTCCTTTTGAGGGCAATTTAAAATGACTAAACTGGTCTTGTCTGTGTGTAGTAGAAACAAGCATAGGATTAGTAGCAGCCTTTTATCAATTGCAGAAGAGGTAAGTTGCTGGGTTTATTTTTAACTTTATTTTTTGCTGGAGGGGGTGAGGAAACTTAGGTCGAGGATTGTATAACTTTTTTTCTGCAGAGTTCTTATGCTAAGATGATTTTTTTTTGGGGGGGGGGGTTGTGATTGTAACAGTTTTATTTTATCTTTGTCCAGAATTCTTCTGCTAAGAGACTGAGGAAGGAAGGCTTGTTTGTAATTAATGTCCAGATCTGATGTAGTTTTTTATCTAGTCTTGCATAAGAATATTCAATATTGCATTTTTGTTTTGTGTACAATTGTGCTGAAATATTGGTAGTGGGGGAATAGTGGCAGTGAGAATGCTGCAGAATTATTCAGATGTTTTAATGTATACCAATGCAAACCCTGTTCTGCTAGTATGTTTTGTGTATGCCGGCAATGTTTACAACTATGCCTGATGCTAAACCTTTGTTCTAGGATAATTTTTTGCTCTGTCCATAATTATTGTGCTGAGAGGTTGGAAGGGGAGTTAGTGGCTGTGAGAATGTTGCAGAAATTACAGCTGTT
>NC_056742.1:391111808-391139308 GCF_019279795.1 Protopterus annectens
ACACTTTTTGTCGTTTAGCTTGAGGCCATGGCTCTGGCACCAGTTGTCTGTTTCTATGAGGCTGCTTGTGTCAGCTGGAGAGTCGATTATGGCGCCCAGTTTGCAGTCATCTGCGAACTTGGTCAGCCACAGTCCTTCCGTGTTGGCCTGTACCGAGAAATATATACCGAACAAGAGAGGTCCCAGGACTGAGCCTTGTGGGACGCCACTTGTAACTGGTTTGGAGTCTGACATGGCTTCAGCAATTCTAACCATGTGGGTTCTGTCCTTGAGCCAGTTTGCAACCCATCTAGTGACATAGGGATTTATATTTAAGCTGGTGAGCTTATCTATAATGCCCGAGTGGGATATTGTATCGAAGGCTTTTGCGAGGTCCAGGTAGGCTGTGTGGACCACCTTCACCTCATCAATGGCCTTGGTGACTGTTTCAAAGAAATCGACCAGGTTTAAGAGGCAGGATCTGCCCTTAACAAAGCCAAACTGGGTAGGATCCAGTGTCTGTAGGTCCCCAATATCTTTATTTATGAGGTCCATGATGATCCTTTCCATAGCTTTGCAGACCAAGCTAGTCAGGCTTATGGGGCGATAGTTTCCAGGATCCGTTGAGGCACCACCTTTGTGGAGAGGGACCACTGTTGCTGTATGCCACTCTTTGGGTACATATCCTGTAGTAAGGCTAAGATTGAACAGTAGTTTTATGTTTGGGTTTAGCTCTTCTTGGAGTTCATGTAGGACGCAGCCCGGGACACCATCTGGTCCCATTGATGCTGTGTTTTTGCTTTGGAGAGGCGTCTCTTACCTGAGCATCTGAGATGTCAGGGGCAGCACTCTGTTGGGATAGATATTTGTCCTTTTGGTGGGAGAGGGGGAGAAGTTTGCACTGAACCTGTCAGCTAGGATGTTGGCAATGTCTGTGGGCTCGGTGTATTTTTTGTCATTTTGGACTAATTCTGAGCATATCTGGGAATTCCCACCCAGGTTCCTAACATAACTAAAGAAAGCCTTGTGATTATCCTTAGTGTCCTGTGCAATTTTTCTCTCGAAGCTGGCCTTAGACGATTTTATGAGTGCCCGTAGTTTTTTGCTAATACTGATCAGAGATGCCTTTCCTTTTTGGGATTTTGCTGTATCATGTAGTAGCTTCCTCCTTCTATTGTATAGTTTGTTTATGGCTGGGGTCCACCAGACAGGACGTCTGCCTTTGGAGGATTGGGTCTTGGTTTTATTTGGGATTGCATGATCCATGCATTCCTGAAGGTGTTCATAGAATGCGTTTATAAAGGATTCTGCGGTCTGGGCCATATTTTCCACAGGCCCGGGGGCTTTGAAGGATTTCGCCTCGGTTTTGAGGCGTGTGAAATTTGCTTTAGAGAAGTTTTTCACTGTGGTTTTCTGGGCAGGGGGTGGGATGGGGTTGTGAATATCCAATGAGATTAGTTTATGGTCTGATCTTACCAGTGAGGGATACACTTCTGGTCTGGAGCATAGTGTCCCATGTTGGTGATGATCAGGTCCAGTATGTTTTCCCCTCTTGTGGGAGTGGTAACAAGTTGTTCCATAGCATTTGAGTTTATAAATTCTAGGAACCTTTGGGCTAGGGTGTTGGAGCTAGAGTAATGCTCCCAGTCTATGTTTGGGTAGTTGAAGTCGCCCAATATAATGGTGTTTGGAGAGACCTTCATATTTTCCAGTATTCTCAGGAAGGCCAAGTGGGGTTCCTGTGTTTGGGAGGATGGTCTGTAGCAGGCTATAAATTGGAAGGCAGTTTTACCCACAGTTAGTTGCACATGGATAGTCTCTGATGCTTTGTGCTGTGCCACCAACCTGGAGATGTGGGTATCTTTGACGAATATTGATACTCCCCCTCCTTTTGTGGTTCGGTCCAAGTGTTGGGGCCAAAAAGCATGGTATGAGGTATAACCTGGTAGTGCTGGGGTGCTCTCGGGACCCTTGAACCAGGTTTCTGTTACTGCACAGATATCGATGTTCTCCATGCTAAGGAGAGTTTTGAGTGCGTGCATCTTGAGGTTTAGACTTCTGGCGTTGAGTAGCATTACTCTTAGTTTCTTATCCCTTGTGATACCTATGGAGGTGGGTTTGTCTTTTGAGCCTTGCCTAAAAAAGGCACTATGGGGGTAGCAAGAGCCTTTGCCAATATCCAAAAGCCCAGGGGTGACAGGTGCAAGCCGTCCCTAGCGAAGCATCGTGGCTTGTCGAGCATGTCATCCCAGGCTGACAGGCATTGTATCCCCTTTGAATGACACCAACACTTAAGCCAATTGTTGAAATTGATCATCTTGTCTTCATATTGTGGCATCATTCTTGGTGAGGGTAAGATGCTACTCAAGGTCAGGGTCATACCGGCCTGGGCTACATGCTCAGAGAGCTCCTCTATGTCTCTTTTCATGTAGTCCAGGGAGGTACGTCTCAGGTCATTCACACCAGCATGGACAATGACTGAGTCATATTTGTACTTGCCTTGGAGTGACCTGAGTGCTTGTGTTATGTGGCGGATCCTAGCGCCCGACAGGCAGCTCACCGTGACCTTCTCCTTGTTCAGCCTGGTGAGCGGGACGTCAGTGTGCCGGACGATAGAGTCACCTATTACAAGTGTATAAGGTGTGTTGTTTAGCCTTAAGGGCTTTGACTGTTCGGCACACTGGCTTTGTGAGCTATGTGTTGCACGTGTTTTGTTTTGGGGTAGCAGTTGCTTGGGTGTCTGCTTTGGAGGTCTCTGCTGCTTAGGCAGATTTTTATTTAGAGCCTCTGAGTATGTTTTTGTGTGTTTATGTGTTTGGCTTGTTGTCGTGGTAGATCTATATGAGACTGGAATTGTAGTGAGTGTGGTTTCCTTCTCCTCCTGACTGGTTATGCCAGTACTGAGTTGAGAAAGCTTAGCCTCCAGTTTGGCTATATGGTTGCATCTCTCACATGTGTTGGAATTTGTTGGGAGGAGAAGAGGGTTGTCTGTGTACATGAGGCAGTTGTAACATTGCCTCAAGATTCCCAGATTCACCAGCTGGACTGGAGAGGAGATTGACAACTGACCTTTGGACATGCTAGAATAGTATTGGGAATTCCTTTATAATTGAAAAAAAGGGCCAATGGGGAACAAGGTACTCAAGGGGAGTTTGTGAGGGTGTAGTGCTTTTAATTTTTTACAGCTGACTTATATAATTGCTTTGGTGAGCAAGTGCCAGGTAACTTAAATGCAATGTGTTACAGGTAACTTAAATGCAAAAACGACAAACAGTAACTTTCTTTCAAGTGAAACAAGGAAATAAGTACAGTAAGCAAAGCAGATATCACTAGGGATCCACAGAAGTGCTAAAAGGCCGCGTTTTAGGTGGAATTAGCATTTCAGGGAAATAAACAAACAACAAGCATACAAATAAAGCTAGATTCAGCAGGCCTGGATCTAGTCTATGCTACAGCAAACAAGGTGTACCAATTTCAGTAAGAAACAGTTAGAATATGCAGGCACTATAAGCCTCTAACCAGAAATTCCCTGCTCAGAAGGGCAGAGTCCAGCCTCTCCTCCCACAAGAGTGCAGACCGCAATCCTTCTTAACATAAAATAACTGGCCTGAAGCCCAAGTGCTTAAACCAGAACTAATACACTTTTAGAATAACAGACACTGAGCTCTCAATCAGCAGTTCCCAACTTAGAAGGATGTAAGCTACCTGTCCTGCCACCACAGTGCAGGCCACAAGCCTTCCTAATGTAAAACAATTGGTCTGAAGCCCAAGTGCTTAATCCAAAAGACTTAGAAATGATAGCTACACTTTAATCAAGTTACTACCAGCAGTAATAAATACAACTGAATACTTTAAAGAATGCCTGGATTAGTGCTCAAGTTATACAAACAAAGCTAGATTCAGCAGGCCTGGATCTAGTCTATGCTACAGCAAATGAGGTGTACCAATTTCAGTAAGAAGTAGTTCAAATATGCAGGCACTATAAGCTTTAACCAGAAATTCCCAGCTCAGAAGGACAAAGTCCAGCCTCTCCTCTCACAAGAGTGCAGAACACAAACCCTCTTAATGTAAAATAACTGGCCTCAAGCCCAAGTGCTTAAACCAGAATTAATACACTTTTAGAATAACAGACACTGAGCCCTCAATCAGCAGTTCCCAACTTAGAAGGATGTAAGCTACCTGTTCTGCCACTACAGTGCAGACCACTGTTCTATGATGCACTGCAAATGCATTAGGATCAATGTAAGCCACACAGCTAGTGCTTTAGGCAATGAATCAGCAGGATTCTTGAGCAGCACAGCTGGAGTGAAAAAGTTAATACATATCATTTTCACAGAGGGGTTCCTACCTCCTTGCATGACCAGCATGAGCTCTGCCCCATTATTCCAATTTGTAAACACTCCTGTGCCACACAAACTTATATTAAAAGAAAGTATTAAAAAAACACTTTACACTGAATAGTCCATCCTCAGAGAGAATACTATAAGCAATTATGCAACTGACAACATTTCCAGACCTGACACGAAGAAGTGTTGATATTACAGATATAGATATATGACACTCTAAAATGTTAATAAAACAACAAAGTGTAATACATGATTTATGTTTGTGCGCATAAATGTGTGCACACATACATGCCTATCTATATCTATACATCTGCCTCTATCTGTCTAACTGCATTTGTGTTTGCATGTGTGTGTGTGTGTGTGTGTGTGTGTGTATATATGTGTTTTTTCTCAACTTTCTTTGGGATTAAAGGAGATTGCATTTTTGGAGACTATTGAAGGTAAGTAAGAAAAGGTAGTACATGTAAAAAAGGTTTTCTTTTTGCATCTATATACTGAAGTGTCTAGGTCCATGCACATCTGGAGTATGTTTGTATGTTTCAGGAACCACGGTGTTGTCTAAAAACAGTTAATGGTATTCTGAATGTGCTTCCATTACCTACAGATTGGCAGTACTGTCAGAAGACATACACTTATATTCTACAGGCCACATACCGGCAAGAACAATAAAATGGTGAAAACAATAGATGCCTATGCACTAGCCATAATTGTTAAGGATGAACCAGTGAAGGTATTTTTCTTTTTTTTTTGAACAATATCCACTCAGGTGATCCCATAGTACGGGAATAGACCTGCACTGCCATGATTTTTTTATCTGCATGTGAGCTAAACTCCATACACTTATTTCCAAGTATGCCAGGAGCTCTTGAGCAAAATGTGAATGTCATCATGCACAGGCCAACATTTTAACATTTATTTTGGGTTAATTTAGTGAGTAAACAAATGTAATAGAATTTAAGACTGTAGAAAATGACTGTGAAGTACAAGTCTGCACCTTATGAGGAAGGAGAAAGTATAATAATAAGCATTTAGGAAAAGTCCACAACAGTACTCCATACCTCTCCCAGATGTATTAACCCCGGAGATTCAGAAAAAGCTCTTACAGTTCTGTAAATTGCCTACCACAGGCTGGTCACTTTACAGGATCCCTGAAAAATGCAGTTCAGAGACAACTTTAGCCATATTGAGGAAGACCTCATTATGGATTAATTTGCTCGTCTGTTAATTGCTTTTTCTACCACTACCACTTCAGCCCTGTGGTGGTGGTAGTGTATAGTGGCAGCCTTACATCGCATTGACAGAGGCGCTTCATACACACACACACACACACACACACACACACACACACACACACACACACACACACACACACACACACACACACACACACAGACACACACACACACTCAGACGTTCATGTATGCACTCACAGACATTCCCACACATGTATATGCACTCAACATCAAGCACCCCATGCAATCTCTATCAGACTCACAGGCGCACTCACACATTCACTCACTTGTGTTCACACACACACAGACACACACACACACACACACACACACACACACACACACACACACACACACACACATACACATTCATTAGACTCCATCCATGCTCCTACAGACACACGCAAACACCTGCATACACACACACACATTCACACTCCCTACCTCCATGTCTCCACTGAACTTTGCCGAACTTACCTGCACTATGACTTCTTCCATTGAAATCAATGGATGACCACCATCTTTTAACAGTGTTACATTTTTCAAAAGACTGTGCTAATTTACTCAGCTGAATTATACTATAAGTCACATGGCAGTGTAACTCGGTAGGCACAGGCATTTATGCTGGGGCAGCACATCGTTAATTAGCATTAGCTGCTACCCCAGGATTGCCTCATTATTATCTAATTAGCCAATGGGACCACTCCCTGTGTTGGTGGTCCCACTAGTGGTAGATCACTGCAGTGAGATGGTTTCTGAATCAGAAATGGATACCACTAGTGGGAAACCGCTGGTATTAATGCTTACTGCTCATGGCAACCCCTTTTGAACTCTCTAGACCATATTTTCGTACATCCAGGGCTTACACCACATAAAACACAGCCTGTAAAAATCATGCACCACTGAATACTTCAAAATAAATAGATTATAATTGTCAGGTCGCTCTAAAGATCGAAAATGCCAGACCGAAGAGCTTTTTGTGAGATCACAGTAAAGCGAAGACTGGAATATTTGCCCTTTCCTCACTGTAGTGCAATCTCAGCGTTGGTCTATATATTTAGCGGGGGCGCCCCCACAACAGCGTGTTTGAGGTCTGGCATTTTTAATCTTTAGAGCTTTCTTTCTTATGATATAGACCCTAATTGTCAGCATAACTAAAGCAATATATAAAGTACAAGTTCAGAAGCTGTAATAGAAACACACTGAAAGCATAATAGTTCTGAAAATAATGTTTTGTGAGATTATCTTACCCTGAACTATGTCATTAACTAATAGGAAGAGAGTCATACAAAGCTAAATGCTGTAAAATCTGGAACATTTGAAAATGCATTTATTTATGTTAACGTTGTCATTGCTATGTTCCAAATGATTGCATTCCATAGGAAAGTTTTCAAGATGCCTGGCACCTTCTTTGGCAATATAAAATGACTATATGACAAGAGCGGTTTCTTCATAATTTTCAAAAGCTGCAAGTGTGTGAGTGGAATGTACTTACTAATTAAGTTGTCCACACATTTCTTCAAATTCTAAATTCAGTTTGACCTCTTTATTGCTGATAGAATTTGAATGCAATTATAATTACCATTCAGAATACACTTAAGGAGAAACACAGCCATCAAAAATAATTTATTGGAAGAAACAGCTATTAATTTAAATCTATTTATAGCACATTGCTAAGGACTTGTTCTAATCAGTTGTTCTGCTATTTTTCGTTTTAATATGAAGTCCACCTCATACACAAGCTGAATGAATTAATGCAAATTTCAGTACCTTTCAGAAAGCTCTGTCTGAAACTCTTATCCTAGGTTTTGAGACTTCATATTCAGATATCATAATTTTCACACAAGGAAGACTATAAAAGTGCTTACATTTCTAAAAGTTTTCTCTTTATTCATCTCTCGCTTTCTCTCTTTTTGCAACTTTTGTCTGTCTACAGAGATTCTTTTATATAAGCCATCAAGTTCTTTGTTTTGTTTCTTTTCCCATATCAGTTTTCTGTAGGTATTAAAAAGATTGTCACAGAATGAAAAACAAAAAAAAGGTTTTGCTCCTCCTTATCTGTGCATCATGAAATGGTTGAGAACGAGTCATTTTCACAGGTCTTGCTTGAAAGTTTTGATAGCACGCAAAACCTTTGAATATCATGACTGGTGATAGCACTCAACCACTATAACACAAAAATCTCACAATGCTGCATTTTGTTGATATTTAACAACTTTGGGTAGTGGTAATTAACAAAGAGAAGTACTTGGCACAGATTTCTTCGCAAAGCCATAGGAAGGACAGGGCAGAAGGAGTTGCAGATGCTTCTACCATGGTAGGGCAGATGAGGTTACTGAGGGTTCTACCATGAATGATTCTTTTTATTTATTTTTTTTAAACAGTAACTTTCTTGGATATTTTTTTAGTTCAACTTCCCTACCCCCCATGATCATCTGTCAATTTTCCCTATCCCCCTTAAGTATTCCTGTGGAGGGATATCCCCCACCTCAGACTGGACAATCACCATCATGCCTTGCTCATAACATTGTTACTATCTGTTACTCTATATAGTAGGCATTAAAAGGTAAAGTAAGTTTCATTACAACAATGCTGGCAGTCCTGAATGTAGTTCATAGGTTCATAGGTGTGTACTAGGCTAATGGCCCTGGACCCTTTACAGGCCTAGCCCATAGAAGTGCCCTGGGATCATGCCACCTGACATTAGTGATGTGTCCCTCCTATAAAACCTAATCTTGCATACTGCAAGCATCATTTTATTTTTCCCTATAGCAGACATTCATACATGAGCTTTCTATAGCATGCAATAATGTCACAAATAGTGGCTCTTTACTGTGTAATAACTTCACAAATCCTAGAACTCTGAAAGGTTCACAGTTACTTTCTAGGGTAATGATTTGTGAAGATTTTAAGAAGCCCAGCCACGCATTCCAAATAAATTTACAGCCCTAGCAGTATAAGTACAATTAACCTAGAGCTCTTTGTATTATAAATATGAATAATCCAGGAACAGATGGACATTTACATGTTATCCCTGTCTATAATGAACAAGGGTGCCAATCCAGGGATGAACTAGAAGTTTTCCATCCACTCGTCCAAAATACACTAAGAAACATACTTTACTTTACATAGAAAGGAAGACAATTCCAGGTAAGTGGTATTTTCTCTGAGACATATCTGTCCCTCCAGAATGCTCTATTTAAGTTGCAGAAAACATTTATACATCTTGAATAGGTGTTTCTGCCACTGTTGGACCTACAGATGTGTAGTCAATTTGAAAAGATGGAGTCCGTAGACAATCTAAGAAAATATCACTCCTCAGTAGCCTGTAAGATACTGAAAAGAGGAACAATGATTTGAGACGATTGTTGTAGCTTTTGTGGTTTAGGGTCTTGATTTTCTTAGAAAGTATTGTGGTCACTCAGGTTGTGTCAGGTGTTTGACAAGTACATACAAATGGTGGAATTATACACAATGATCAGCCTAATGAATGTAAAAGACAGTGGAAGGAACACCTTTCCAAATCTAGATGCCATACCTTTGCAAATGGTGGGATTATACACAATGATCAGCCTAATGAATGCAAATGACAGTGGAAGGAACACCTTTCCGAATCTAGATGCCATACCTTTGCAAATGGTGGGATTATACACAATGATCAGCCTAATGAATGCAAATGACAGTGGAAGGAACACCTTTCCGAATCTAGATGCCATACCTTTGCAAATGGTGGAATTATACACAATGATCAGCCTAATGAATGCAAAAGATAGTGGAAGGAACACCTTTCAGAATCTAGATGCCATACCTTTGCAAATGGTAGAATTATACACAATGATCAGCCTAATGAATGCAAACGACAGTGGAAGGAACACCTTTCCGAATCTAGATGCCATACCTTTGCAAATGGTGGAATTATACACAATGATCAGCCTAATGAATGCAAAAGACAGTGGAAGGAACACCTTTCCAAATCTAGATGCCATACCTTTGCAAATGGTGGAATTATACACAATGATCAGCCTAATGAATGCAAAAGACAGTGGAAGGAACACCTTTCCGAATCTAGATGCCATACCTTTGCAAATGGTGGAATTATACACAATGATCAGCCTAATGAATGCAAAAGACAGTGGAAGGAACACCTTTCCGAATCTAGATGCCATACCTTTCCTAATAATCTGAGAAATGAAAAGGACATTTACAGCTCATTTCCTACATGGGTTCCCAGGTCCCTCACTACTGGGTTAATTTTTAGGGGAGTGTTGTTGATGTAATAGTTGAAGAGGATGTCATGCTTCCTAAAGGATACAATTATGCATTTTTTGGCATTTAGTTTTAGGATGTGGCTTTGGCACTAGCCATTTGTTTGGGAAAAGCCTTCCGGAAGGATCTTGGTATCCTTCAGAGAGTTTATGATGGCACCAAGTTTACAGTCATCTGTAGACTTGGTCAACCATAAGCTCTTAACATTAGCTTTGACCTCCAGGAAGCAGATTCCAAAGAAGAGTGGCCAAAAGACCGAACCCTGAGGTACACCAGTAGTGACAGGTCTTTTGGAGGTGGTATATACAGCCACCCTACTTTTCTATGTTCTGTTTGTGAGCCAATTTGCTATCCAAAAAGTTACATGCAGATTTACATTTACCTGGAGAAATTTATCAATTATACCCAAGTGGGGGGTGGTGGTGAACACCTGTTTGAGAGGTCTAGATATATGGTGTGTACAGATTTGCCCTCATCCATTGCTTCAGTAAACATTTGAAAGAAGTTAACCAGATTATGTAGACAGAATCTGTGTATGACAAAACTGAATTGGCTTGGGTCGAGAGTTTGTAGGCTGTGTATGTTCTTAGTTATCAATTCCATAATGACCTTTCCATAGCCCTACAGATGTGGCTAGTTAGGTTTATAGATCTATGGGTGTCCAGGTCAGTTGATGCCCCAACCTTGTGCATGGGGATGACCATTGCAGTCCTCCAGTCATCCAGTATAAACCTTGTTTGAAGGCTGGTATTAAGGATCCTTTGTAAGGGGGTTGCCAGATCCTATTTCAGGCTGACCTTCAGGCATTCTGATATGTTATCAGGCCCCATAGAAGCAGAGTTCCTAACCTTGGATAATTCTTTGAGGACTTGTCCCTGGGAAGATTTGAGAGGGCTGTAGATGCTGGTATTTGATGCGGGAATGTGTGGAGGAGGAGAGTGGTGAAGTTACAGTTAAATTTATCTGCTAGTCGATTCACTATGTCCTCACACTTACAGTATGTGATGTCATTTACTTATGGCTCTGTGCAGTTCTGAGCATTATTTCTGAGGTTTCCTTCATAGTTAAAGATGGCTTTGTATTTATCGTTTGCCTGGGCGGCTGTTTTTATGTCATATCTAGCTTTGGTTGAGTTGATCAGTGACCAGAGTTCCCTGTTAAGTTTGGCAAGAGTGGTTTTGACATTTGGAGGGTTGTATTTCTTTTTACATGCAATTAACTTTTTTCTTTTCTGATAGGACCTGTTAATATTTGAGCTCTACCATAAGTGTTTATATTTAAATGTGGCATTGCATTTATTTTAGAGGGGAATGAATGCATCTATGATGTCATTTACATGAGCATAGAATTTGGCAGTAAAGGATTGTCATGGAGGTGACATCAGGGAATGCTGGATTTTGCCAGCTTGTCACTCAGTTTCAGTAGATTAATTTTAGCATAATATCTGAATACCAAGTTATTGGAGGATGCTTTGGGCCTCAATAATATGGTGGTGTTGCAACTGATAAGTAACAAAGCTGTCCCATACTGGTGAAAACAATCTCTAATTTTTGTCTTCCCCTAGTAGTGATGTGGACTAGTAGGTATAGTGGGTCTGTGTTTATGAAGTCCAGAAATCTCTTGGCATACATGTTTTGGAGATGTAAAAGTTTCCCAGTTGATGGAGGGCTAGTTGAAGTCCCCCAGAGGAATAGTGTTTTCTTGAAAGCGTAGGGCTTCCAAACTAGTCAGGTAGGATATGTGGGCCAAGGGAGACATAGAGGAGGTCCTATAGATATCTACAATGTGATATGGAGTTTTGTTAGTAGCAGGTTGGACATGGAAGAGTTCCAGCTCATTATTCCGCTTAATGAGTCTAGAGGTAACAGTTTGTTTTACAAATATAGAGACCCCACTGCCTTTAACCCTTTCTTCTAGTGTTGGGGTATGAACGCATGGTGGGCATTGAAACCTTGCACTGATGGGATGCTTTCAATATTCTTGTTCCAGGTCTTTGTGATGATGCATATATCGATAGTCAGGAGTTCCTGCTGAGAGGGTAGATTTTTGTTAATCTTCTAACATTTAAAAGCAGACACCTTCATTTATTTGAATTGTTTTGTTGTGTTGAAAACTTTTGAAGATATTGCTAAACAAAAGCATTATGGTGGTGGATATGTTTTTTTTTTCCCAATATACAAAAGCCTTAGTGGGGAATAGACACAGGCCATTCCTGGCAAAGCAGTTCGGACTCCCCGGAAGTTAAATATTGTAACCTCTTTGAATGACACCAGAAGGTAAACTAGCTGTTGAAGTCAATCATCTTTTGTTCACACTGTTGCATCATTCTAGGTAAAGGTAATCTGATGTCAGGGCAAGATTCTTACCTGCCACGGAGACATATTCTGAGAGTGCAATCATGTCTGTCTTCATATAGTCCAGCGAGGGATGTCTCTGGTCATTAACTCCCATGTGAACTATGTCTGTGCCATACAGGTATGTGTGGTGCAATTACTTGAGTGTGTGTGTGTGTGTGTGTGTGTGTGTGTGTGTGTGTGTGTGTGTGTGTGTGTGTGTGTGTGTGTGTGCGTGTGTGTGTGTGTGTGTGTGTGTGTGTGTGTGTGTGTGTGTGTGTGTGCGCGCGCGCGATATATGGTTGACCATCACCCTCTCATAGGTTCATAGGTTCAGAGGTAGGTACTAGGCTATCAGCCCTGGGGCCTATACAAGCCCAGCCAAAAAGGTACCCTGGCTTTTGCCACCCAAGAAAATTATTTTCCTGTGCCACTGTCGAGCAGAGCCACAGAGGTGATCCCCAGGGTGAATTTCCTGTTTACCATCCAATCATCAAGATTCTTCTTGAAGAGTGCTAATGAGGAGCTTTGTTTGATATAGATAGGTAGTTTATTCCAGAGTATGGGAAGTCTCTGGGACAGGAATCTATCCCTCCGGCATGTTCTGTTTATTGTGGTGACAAGGTTTAGGTTCCTAGAGCATGTAGCTCGGAGGGATTGGGATTTCTTTAAGTGGAGCATGTCCAACAGCTCTGGGTTTGACATAGCTTTGTATGTTAGGCAGAGATCACCTCTGAGTAGGCGATATGCGACGGAGTAAAGCTGGAGTTTTTTTAGACGGTCTGCGTAGGGCATTTGTTTGAGGCCGGTAATCCTTTTTGTGAGGTATTTCTGCGGCCTTTCCAGTTGTTGTAGATGTCTTGTGAGGTACATACCAAAAGAGGCGTTATACTCTATAATGGGTCTAATGAGTGATGAGTAGAGGGGAACAATGATCTCTTTTTTTCTGGATGAGAAACCTTTTGTGATGAGGTGTGCCACATAGAAGGATTTCCTGACTACTGTGGCGATGTGATTATCAAAGGAGAGACTACTGTCCACCTGTGTCCCAAGGTCTCTTATCACACTTTCGGTGTTAAGTATACTACCGCCTATGTTGTAGTTCATGGGTACAGAGTTTTTACCAAAGGGGATGACAATGCACTTTTTGGCACTGAGCTTGAGGCCATGGCTTTGACACCAGGCATCTGTCTCAGTGAGGCCCTTTTGTAGGATGTCCACATCATTAGGAGTTTCGATTATGGCTCCTAGTTTGCAGTCATCTGCAAACTTTATTAGCCAAAGACCTTCTGTGTTAGCCTGTACTTCAGAGAAGTAGATACCAAACAGGAGAGGACCCAGGACTGAACCCTGTGGTACTCCACTTGTCACTGGTCTGAAGTCGGATTTGGATTCTGCTATTTTCACAGTGTGGGTTCTGTCAGTGAGCCAGTTGGCAACCCATCTTGTGACATAGGGATTTATACCTAGTTTAGTGAGTTTATCTATAATTCCAGAGTGGGGGATGGTGTCGAAAGCCTTGGCAAAATCTAGATAGGCTGTGTGAACCACCTTACCCTTGTCTATGGCTTTGGTCACTGCTTCAAAGAAGTCTATCAGGTTTAGGAGACCTGATCTGCCTTTTACAAACCTGAACGGGGTGGGATCCAGAGTTTGGAGATTACCAATGCCTTTGTTTATAAGTTCCATGATGATACGTTCCATGGCCTTGCAGACCAGGCTCGTCAGGCTAATGGGGTGGTAGTTCCCAGGGTCCGTGGTGGCTCCCCCCTTGTGGAGTGGGATAACCATTGCTGTACACCATTCAGCAGGCACAAAGCCTGAGGTGAGGCTATGATTGAACATGGTACTTAGGTAGGGTGCCAGTTCGTTCCATAGTTTGTGTAGAACGCAGCCTGGGATGTTGTCTGGTCCCATGGATGCTGTGTTCTTGGCTTTGGAGAGTGTGTTTTTTACCTGTGCAGCCATGATTACAGGAACTTTGCATTCTTCTGGTATAGAGATGGGCTCTTTAGGGGGTGAGAGGGGGGTAAAGTTAGCACTGAGACTATCTGCCAGGATGTTGGCAATATCAGTTGTATCTGTATATTTAGTGCCATTGTGCTGTAACTCAGAGCAGATCTGAGTGTTGCCATTGAGATTCTTGACATAGCTGTAGAATGCTTTGTGGTTGTCTTTAGAATCAGTGGCAATGTTGTTTTCGTAACTAGATGAACCTGGTTAGTGGTGCATCAGTATATCTTACAATGGAGTCTTCTACGACTGGGATACTTGGTTGTGTGGTGGCTTGCTTTATGGACGTTCAAATTGAGACACCATGTGTTATAGGTGCATGTTTCATTGTGGGTGTTGCTTCAGTTGAGAGTTTGCATGGTTCATGAGAGCACCTGTTGCTATAGTTGTGTCTGTGAAGCCAGGTTTAGGTAGATTAGTTTAAGAGCTCAAAATATGTGTGTCTATATGTTCGGTCTGTAATGTGTGTTGCAGGTAAAGTTTGGTGCTGTGTTACTGACAACTTCTTTAATGTTTGTAGTGTTTGTAGGTGAAGGCCTTCCCTCTAATGACATTGTATAGCTACATCTCTCACACACTGTATCAGATTGCTTAAGCATTAGGTGGTTATCAGCATTCATGCAACAGTTGCTCTGTTATCTCAGTATGCCTATTTTCACAAAGGTGGCTATAGATACAGTAAGACATTATAAATTCGTGGTCCCAGATGTATAGTGTGTGGATACCTGGGGAGTGGTTCCATAGGAGTATACAAGTTATTTGTTTAGGTGCTAAAAATGTAAAAATTGCAATGTAAGTTTCAACTTATAAGGTAATGTTTCTTTTCATACAAACCAGAGGCTCATTGTGCAACTAAATACTCATGCAATTTCAGAGGTTGCTTTTAGTAGGGAAAATTAAGATTCTAATTATCGGTGTCAATAAAAGCCACTGCTACATGCCTCTGCATGATGACAAGTGTCATGCAAGCACAACAACTTTATACAAGCAGTGAAATTCAAAAAAACAAGTCAAACAGCTCTCTTGTCAGTCACTAAATAGCACACTGTTCGATTCTTCAGGTAACCAGCAGCACAGAAGGACTCTGCTCCCCTTTACTCCCACTAGAGTATTTACCAAAGCCTTCTATCTATTCATCCCCAAACATAAGACAAAAAAGTGCAGTTTAAGAAAATATACACAGAAAATATGAACAACCACTTAATAAACACTTTATATTGCAGAAAAAAACACCAGGAATGCAGTGTTTGACAGCAAGAGCCAACAAGTGCAGCCCTTAGCAAATATACTAATTATGTCAAAAAGTCCTTAAAACACATTCAGTAAGCAGTAGGCAAGTGCAAAGCACAAATAAAGTATCTATTAGCCTTTTTTCTGAAGTTTGGGAATGATCAAATCACTGTAGCTCAAGTGGTTTGGATGCCAAGTGTTGGGAAGATCTGTGAAAATGTTCCAGTCCACAGACAACATGATTATATTACGTGCTAACATCCAGGCTCTATCTTAACTTCTGGTGCACTGCATAAATGTATTTCACAATGATTTATGATTTATTAAAGACAGAAGGACAATCAGTCAGTCAGACAACAAGGGAACGGGTTTTCCAGGCAAGAATTCAGATGTCAAAATGACAGACTTACTTGTTGTGTGCCTGTTTTAATGAATAACTGATGCAAGTTATAAGTCAAAAGTTTATCTAATGACTAAAGTTACTAAATTCTTTTTGGATGAATAATGATTATTAGTCACACTGTCAGAAGTGCAGAACTACATATGCAAAAATATCCATAAAAAATGTAGTGTCTAAAGGGCATGAGAATGAATGAATTAATAATGGTTTAGACAGGATAGAGGACACTGGAGAATTTATTGCTGAGGGTCCTCAATAAACTGTCTGAGGTTTTATTGTATTGTGGTAATCCCAAAAAAATATTTCCAGTTTTGGGTATTCTTGCTTGATGGATAGGTGCTGTGGACATGGCATTATTTATGGACATACAGTGACATTAACTTTCATGTGTGGTATTTAGTATTTGGATAAATACTATACCACAAAATGTATTTTTATTTTTTATTTTATGTAATTATCCTTTCTAGACTGAGGTAGTCACACTAGGCTAGTAGCCTCTTTTCAGGGGTGACCCGAGGTGGCAATTATAATACTAGGGGAAATTTGGCCAGTGCATTGGGGAGCTTGCCATACTCTTTTCTATAGGTCCCATGGGATCTTTTACATCTATATGACATACCACCAGCACAAGAAGATGAGGGCTCAGTTTAACATCTCATCTGAAAGACTGCACACTCAGGGGTGCATCCAGCCCCATGATGGAAGAAAAAAAAAACAGAAGAACTGGAGGCCATGCAGTAGAGTGCAGCAATGGACATAATACGTGTCAGTGAGGAGATTACAGAAAGACAGAAGGATGCTGTAAATGAGGATATGGATACACAGGGCATGTCTGGCCAGTGGAATAACTGGTTTTAACTGGTTTTAAGGGCATGCTCTGTGTTGGGCTGCAGGAAGATGGAGCAGACAGCAGTAAATGAAAAGAGACTGACAGCACTATTTCATGAGTAAAACCTTATGCAGCAGCAGTAGCAGGTTCCAGTGAAAGAGTACAGAAAGAAATGGATGTGCAGGTGGAGAGGAGATAGACTGGAGCTGTTGAGAGCTGGAGGAAAAGGCCTATTGTGTGAGTGAAAAAGAATAAACAGATAATAAACAGATATTGTGTTATAGACAATGTTGTTATGCCCTTAGGATTCAGTTTGCCTGATATTAGGGCATTAAAACATATGGGAACTGAACCTTTCTGTGAAATAACTTTTGAGACATTTGCATTAGCAGAAAAATTTGTTTAATGAATGTAAAAAGAGAAGCAACTTATCTCCTTGGAAGGACTATAGGTTTATAGGTTCATAGGACAATTATAGGCTATTGGTCCGGAGGCCCTTATAAGCCTAGCCAAGAATTTTGCCCATGTTCCTGTGAAGAGTGGGTAAAGGTAGATGAAGGCAGCTTAGCCAGATAGAATTTTGCAGATAATTCTGTCATTTATAAATATCAATTAAGACACAGTCTTGCTGTCTTAAATGGAAAAAACTGCTGTTAGATGTGGATCTGAAAAAAATGAAACAACAGTGCTCTCTACTGACCAAAGTAAAGCATGTGGTGACCCTTTGATGTAGGCAGTGGTGCTGAAGAGTCTAGATGAAGGAATTCTTGCTGTTGTTTTAACCAAGAGTTAAATTGCTAGATTTAAACATGCAAATGTATTTTATTGCTCTGCTTCCTGACTAGCTGCAAGATAACAAAAGGAGATGTTACGAATGTAAATGTAGTTTCTGGTAGCCTGGGAACTATGGAAGTGTGAAGAATGATGTAATGTGAATCAGAACTGCAATTTCAATTTAAACAGAGATAACCAGAGAGGATTAAGCATTTTGTCTTGACCAGCCAACTCATCAGCATTCTGCCTGTTTTCTTATGTAAGTTTATCTTAGACATGTATTTTCTCTTAGAAATAGCTAGAAACTAGAAAGAGTAGACTAAGTGTTTTTCTGTGAAGTCAGAACTGTACTACTAAATTATTTTAAGTATTTCTCTGTGATCTCTGAACTCTTGACTAGCACTGTGTAGTAGAAAGTATTGCCTTGTGTTTTTATTATTTATTATTAAATATTTTAAAACCTTTCAATTGTGGCTGTTTTGTATAGAGATAATTTAAGCTCCAGATTACATTGCATATTTATAGTGATTACTGTACCAAGTCACTCTAGTAAGCCTTGACTGTTTAGTTATACTACCAATTGGATAATAATATTGCACAGTAATAATTGGACATCCTTTTAAGGGCCTTTGTGTAGCTGATAACTATTAGCTGGGTGGTGACAGGAGGTACTGCCGTATAGTCTGGGTAATAGGGGCACAGCTGGAGAACCTGTGCCAGCCTTTCCCAGGAGTGTCTGTGTGGTTGTATAAACTCATCTCAAAGTGTGTGTGTGTGTGTGTGTGTGTGTGTGTGTGTGTGTGTGTGTGTGTGTGTGTGTGTGTGTGTGTGTGTGTCAGCTACTTGGGCAGGGACATGAAGCACTGGTTGGACAGAGAGGGTGCCGGAGGTTTTAGCTTGCCCAGCTGGCTGAGATCTGGACCCTATAGCTGTGCCAGTGGGGAGTCTTATTGGGGATCTGGAGAGCAAGGGAGTGACCAACACTGGACTGACTGTGATCTCTGTGTGCTCTTAATGGAAATTGCACTTTACTGTGTGTATTTGTTATCCTTTCCTCCTATATGAGACACCCCTCACTGGTGTTAGTGGTGAGGATTGAGGCTCCTTGATTGCTGTGCCAGGACACGGGCGTCACAGTTCCCACAAAGTCAGCACTTGTTTCCCCTGTCCAGCAGGGGCACAGGTGGGAGCCCAGGGGTGTACTTTCTGTTTCCCATCCAGTCGTCCAGGTTCCTCTTAAAGAGGGCTAGTGAGGTACTCTGCTTGACATGGAGAGGGAGTCTATTCCACAGATGGAGTCTGTGGGACACAAATTTAGCCTGCCAACAAGTTCTATTAATGTCACAGACCAGTTTGAGACCTTGCATGCAGGTTGTGTGGGTGGAGTTTGACTTACAGATATGCAGTAATTCCATCAAGGATGAAAAAGTGCAGGCCATTGAAATTTGGAAGTCAATGTGGGATTCCCATTTGTTATGCAGGGATATGCGAGCACGAGTGCGAGCTCGCGTGCACACACACACACACACACACACACACACACACACACACACACACACACACACACACCAAGTGGGCTGGAGTTAGATTAGAGTCCTCATCTATCTAGTCTTACTATAGATCACAGTATTTACAGCACATGCCACTGTCGAAGTCTATGTTAATCAACATTTAAATATGCAGTTAAAAAGAAAACAGTTAAAATTTAGAATGACTGAGAAAGAAGAAAATGAATCAACAATGTTTTTTCTAAGCATATGTCAGGATGTTCATGATATTAAAAACGTTGTGGATGGCAGAAAAGTATGGACTGAGGGATGGGAAGTTTATGTAACTTTAAAAACAGAAAATAAGTTGCAGCATGTGCCCAATCTTATGTAATAAATGGGAGGGTTATGTACTGGGGCCAGCTAAAAGCGTGTTTTTTTTCTATGAAGATGAACTACATTTATCCAGGATTGTACAAAAAGGTGTGGGCAGTGTGGGGAGTCTGAACATTCCAGAAAAACTCTAAACCATATTGTAAGAAATGTGGTAATGAGGATCATTTTCGATTTGATTGTCCAGTAATTAATGAGGAAAGACAAAGTGAGGAAAATGAATATGAAGAATATGTGATTATGCAAGAAAGAATGGAACAATGTAGAAAAAGATGCACTAGATGATGTCCACAAACTAATAAATGAGAAATAAATACATATGAAAAGAGACATGGAAGAGTTCTCGGATCACGTGGCCCAGGCAGGTTTGACCCTAGCCCTGAGTAGCATCCTGCCTTCGCCCAGAATGATACCACAATATAAGGACAAAATGATTGACTTCAACAATTGGCTAAGCTTCTGGTGTCATTCAAAGGGGATCCAGTATCTGTCTGCCTGGGACGACATGATCGACAGACCACAATGCTTTGTCAGAGATGGTCTGCACCTGTCGCCCCTGGGATTCAGGTTACTGGCTAAGGCTCTTGCCACCCCTATAGAGCCTTTTTTAGGCAAAGTTCAAAGGACAAAACCACCACCGTAACAGGTACAAGCATGCAAAATCTGAAGGTAATGCTACTCAATGTTAGAAGTCTAAACCTCAAAATGCACTCTCTCGAGGCACTCCTAAAAATGGAAAACATCGATATCTGTGCAGTAACTGAGACCTGGTTCAAGGCTCCAGAGAGCACCCCTGCAATACCAGGCTACAACTCTTACCACACTTTTCGGCCACCAAACCAGGACCGAAACACTAAAGGTGGAGGAGTGTCAATATTCACCAAGAATATTCACACTACCAGGCTAGTTGCCCAACACAATGCGTCTGAAATTCTCCAGGTGCAACTAACACTAGGTAAGACTGCAATCCAAATTGTAGCTTGCTACAGATTTCCCACCATACCCCATGATTCTCACTACACCTTTCTAAACATACTGGAAAATATTAACATAGAACCAAACACCCTAATACTGGGTGATTTTAACTACCCTGTCATTAACTGGGAAAACTACTCATGTACCAACACCTTTGCCCAACGGTTCTTGGAATTCATAAATTCCAATGCCCTGGATCAACTAATCCATAGTCCCACCAGGGGCTCCAATATCCTAGACCTGGTCATTACCAACATGGGAAATCGATGCTCCACACCTATGGTCACCCCCTCATTAGTCAGGTCTGACCATAAGCTAAGCACCCTTAACATCCACACACCCCCCACCCCCCCAGTAAGGAAGCCTCCATAAAAAACTTCTCAAAGCCAACTTCATGCTACTCAAGTCAGAAGTGACAAACGTCATGACACCCATGCAGACGGGAACTGAAAGTTCAACTGCTGAATCCTACACTAAGGCAATGTACAAGCACATCCACTCATGCATGAATCGTGCCATCCCAAATAGAAAAAGGAAGCCAATCTGGTGGTCCCCTGCCATAAACAAACTTTACAACAAAAGGAAGAAACTGTTGCAGAAAAGAGGAAAATCCCAGGATGCAAAAAACTGCCTTACCAGCCTCAGTAAGAAACTGAGATCCCTCATAAAATCCTCCAAAGCTAGTTACGAAAATAAAATTGCCAAAGATTCCAAAGACAACCACAAGGCATTCTATAACTATGTCAAGAATCTAAATGGCAATGCCCAGATCTGCTCTGAGCTAAAACAGAATGGCATTAAATATACTGATCCCAAGGATATTGCCAATATCCGGGCAGATCGATTCAGTGCCAACTTCACCCCCCCTCACCCCCTAAATGGCCCATCTCAATACCTGAAGATTGCCAAATTCTGGTTATAACAGCCGCACAGGTAAAAAACGCACTCTCCAAAGCTAAGAATACAGCATCCATGGGACCAGATGACATCCCGGGCTGTGTACTACATGAACTATAATATGAACTGGCACCTCACCTAACTGCCATGTTTAATCATAGCCTCATCTCAGGTTTCGTGCCCACTGAGTGGCACAGAGCTACAGTTATCCCATTCCACAAGGGGGATCCACCTTGGATCCCAGAAACTACCATCCCATCAGTCTGATGAGCCTTATCTGCAAGGCCATGGAGAGTATTATCATGGAACTTATAAACAAAGACATTAGCAACCTGCAAACACTGGACCCCACCCAGTTTGGGTTTGTGAAGGGCCGATCTTGTCTCCTGAACCTGATTGACTTCTTTGAATCAGTCTCCAGAGCCATGGACAAGGGTAAGGTGGTCCACACAGCCTATCTTGACCTTGCGAAGGCCTTTGACTCCATCCCCCACTCTGGAATCATAAATAAACTTACTAAGCTGGGCATTAATCCCTACATCACCCAATGGGTTGCTAACTGGCTTACTGATAGAACCCACACTGTAAAAGTAGCCGACTCCAAATCCAGCTCCAGACAAGTGACAAGTGGAGTACCTCAGGGTTCAGTCCTGGGACCGCTCTTGTTTGGCATCTACTTCTCTGACTAACAAATTTCGCAGATGACTGCAAACTGGGAGCCATTATTGAATCCCCAAATTATGTGGATACTCTACAAAAGAGCCTTACAGAAACAGATGCTTGGTGCCAGAGCCATGGGCTCAAGCTCAATGCCAAGAAATGTATAGTTATCCCCTTTGGGAAAAAACATGTACCCGTGAATTACCATATAGGTGGCAGTACACTAAACACTGAAAGTGTGATAAGAGACTTAGGGACACAGGTGGACAGTGGTCTCACCTTTGATAACCACATCACCACAACAGTCAGGAAATCCTTCTATGTGGCACACCTCATCACTAAGGGCTTTTCATCCAGAAAAAAGGAGGTCATTGTCCCACTGTACTCATCCCTCATTAGACCCATTATAGAATACAACGCCCCATTTGGTATGTACCTCTCAAGACATCTGCAACAACTGGAAAGGCCGCAGAAATACCTCACTAAAAGAATCACAGGCCTAAAGCAGATGCCCTACGCTGACCACCTTAAAACACTCCAGCTATACTCTGTCACATATCGTCTACTCAGAGGCAATCTCTGCTTAACATAGAAGGCCATGTCAAACCCAGAGCTGTTGGACATGCTACACTTAAAGAAATCCCAATCCCTCAGAGCCACACGCTCCAGGGATATAAACCTTGTCATCACAATGAACAAAACATGCTGGTGGGATAGTTTCCTGACCCAGAGACTCCCCAGACTCTGGAATAGATTGCCCTTACATGTCAAGCAGAGTGCCTCTTTGGCCCTCTTCAAAAGGAACCTTGATGATTGGATGGGAGAAAGGAAATTCACCCCGGGGATCATGTCAGGTGCCCTGCTAGACAGGGGTCCAGGGAAGTAAATAGTGTGGGTTGAAATAGTCAGGGAATTGTTATGGCTAGGCTTGTATAGGCCCTAGGGCTGATAGCCTACTACCAGCCTATGAACCTATATGTGGATGGAAACAGGTTTGGGGTATTAGAAACAGAAGAAGAAGGCAATATGAGCTCTGAGTCAGAAAAAGAAAAAAAATGGAAGGTTCTATTGGGGAAGGGTTGGGAGAAGGAAAAGGAGGCTGAAAGATAAAAAAAACACAAAAAAGGAAAGTATTAATATAAGTATAGCATTACTGAATGTGAATAACTTGAAAAGTGATGTTAGAAGAATGAAGGTGTTTGGTGTGAAAACAAATACAGAGATAATTTGTTTACTAAATGTCAGATAGGTTCAGTGAAAACTTCACCCCTCTGCCCCCCCACATCAGTAATCCAGGATATCCACAGAACCTGCCCCCCACCCCTTATTTCTAGGGAACAAGTCATTAATGCCCTCTCAAAGGCTAAAATCACAGCTTCCATAGGACCTGATAACATCCCAGGCTGCATCCTGCACCAACTAAGGCAGGAACTCACAGCACCATTAGGCACCCTATTCAACCTAAGCCTGTGTACCTGTTTCTTCCCAGCTGAGTGGAGGATGTCCACCTTCATCCCTCTACACAAATGTGGAGCATCCACCAATCCAGGCAATTATAGACCCATCAGCCTGACTAGCCTGATTTACAAGGCCATGGACCACATTATCATGGACACATTAACAAGGGCATAGGCAACATCCAAATGCTTGATCCCACACAATTTGGTTTTGTCAAGGGGAAAATCATGCCTGTTAAATTTGGCAGACTTCTTTGAGTCAATCACCAAAGCCATGGACGAGGGAAAGACGGTGCATGCCACCTACCTTGACTTGGCTATGGCCTTTGATACTATTCCCCACTTGGGCATATTGATAAACTATCCCAGCTGGCAGAAATCCATATGTGACCAGATGGGTAGCTAACTGACTCACTGATAGAACTCACTCAGTCAAAATAGGGGAAGCTACCTCAAGTAGTAGACCCGTAATGAGCAGCGTACCCCAGGGAACGGTCTTGAGGCTCCTGCTGATTGGGATATACTTCTCCGAGGTGCAAGCCAAAACCAGAAGTCTATGGCTGACCAAGTTTGCAGGTGACTGCAAGCTGGGCACTGTCATCAACTCCCCTAGTGCTGTAGAGATACTGCAAGAGGATCTCAACTAGACAAATGACTGCTGCCAGAAACACGGCCTCAAACTAAATGCCAAAAAATGCATCATCATCCCCTTTGGGGAGAGTGACATCTCCACAGATTATCCCATTAATAACAATGTCCTAAGCATGCAAACAGTTGCGAGGGACCTGGGCACCCAAGTTGACAGCAATCTAACTTTTGACCACCATGTTGCCTCCATTGTGCAAAGTGCTTTATACATGGCACACCTCATTAACAAGGGTATTTCTTCCAGGAACAAGGAAGTCATAACTTCCCTGTATTCCTCCCATATCAAGCTCATCATTGAGTGTAACGCTCCTTTTGGCATGTACCTCATGAAGCATATGCAGTAGCTAGAGAGACCACAGAGGTTCCTGACCAGGAGAATCCAGGACTTCAAAAAGTATCTAAAACAGATAAGCTAAAAGCCCTGTACCTCTACTTCATCTCATACAGACTCATCAGAGGTGATCTATGTCTAGCATACAGAGCAATCTCTGACCCCCACCTTGATGACATTGTTTCATATCTGCAAGCCAAACTCCACTCGCTTGACCCACATGCAAAACCTCGACTTGGACTGAGACATCAGTAGGATTTGCTGGCGGAACAGATTTGTCTCCCAGAGACTGCCCATCTGTGGAATAGACTCCTTCTCCAAATCAAGCAGAGTACTTCATCATCCCTCTTTATAGGAACCTAGATGACTGGATGGGAAATATAAAATGCACCCTTGGGCTTCCACCTGTGTCCCTGTTAGACAGGGGCATCAGGTGTTGACTTGAGGGAACATGGGCTAATTTATTGGCTAGGCTTATAAGGGGCTCAGCGCCAGTAGCCTAGTAACTTGATATGATCCTATGATCCTATATGATGTACAGATAAAAGGAAATGGTGGAATTTGAGATAACGTAGAAAAGAAAAGTAGTGTGGCTGATAGGGAGTGATACATCTTCAAGTACTGCAGTATTAATAAAATTAAGATATAAAAACATTAGATAGGATGATGGTGGCAGGGATAGTTTCAGTGTGTGTGATGTAAGAAAGGAGCAGAATGTGTTTGGAATAGTAGTACTGTGTGTATATACATATGTAAATGAAATAAAAAATGTCTGAGGAAATTCAAAATTATGTGGTAGCAAATATGCCTATTATGGTGGTGGGAGATTTTTATTGTAATTTAAAGAAAGGATGAAAGGAAAATAGTACAAGATGTAAAAGTGTTGAGAAAGGTTGTAAATGGTGCTCAGTTAGGAATAGGTAAAGAGAGAGAATATACTTATAAGAGGGGGTTACTTAAAAAAGATATATTTTGCTTACAGATGACATAAAAGAAATAAAAGATGGAAACAGAAGCAAACTTTTCAGATCTTAGAGCTGTATGGGCAATTACAGGAAAGAATGACAATATAATAAAAGAAGAAAAAGGGTTAAAAGACCGACATGAAAACTGCAGGAATGGAATGTCATAAAAAAGAAAGAGGCCTACTGTGGGAAGATCATGTGACAGTGTGAGAAGATCATGTGACAGTGTGGGAAGATCATGTGACAACGAAGCTGTTTTGTGGCAGTTTGACCTAGTAGTGGATGGTGCATAATGAAGGGGTTAAAAAATACTTAAAATTTGAGAGAGAGCAATGGAAGAAGGAAAAGATGACATGTAATAAGCAAAAAGACATTTGTGAAAGAATAGTAGAGAAAGGGGCAGGAGATGCCTTGAAGAACAAGAAAAGACATTATATGAAAATGGAAAGAATGAGATTAAGACAAAAGTATTATATGAAAGGGGGAAGAATAAGTTCCCCATTTTTTAATTACAAAATTGAGACATGAGAGAAAAATGAATGTAATGAAAGATGAAAAGGAGAGTTAAAATATAAACAAGAGGAAATTATGGATCTAGTTGATAGGTATGTATAGTATATATGTAAGAAAAAGAATATAACAGGGGGTGTATGGAAAGAAAAGAAAATGGAAAAGGAGGTACTAGAAGAAATGGAAAAACAGAATCAAGAGAAAAGAGTTACAGGACGCTATAAAGGAAGGTAAGGAAGAATGCACACCAGGCCCAGATGGATTAGGGTACAGCTTTTATAAAGAAATGTCAGATAATGAAAATGATGTTTTTTCTTCGAAATATTGAATGAATGAATGAATGAATGGAGGAAGGTACAAAAGAAAAAGAGATTTGTAATGAGGTTACAAAGTTCATATGGAAAAAGGGGGAAAAGGATGAAATGAAAACTGGAGGCCACTTAAGTTGGGAAATACTGACTATAAAATATTTATGAAGATTATTAAGAGAAAAGAGTAAATGAAATTCTACTGATGATTAAAAAACTGGTTGAGTGTATACATACAGGGGAAGGAGAAAGAAGAATAACAGTATGTGATGTGGCTAAGGCATTTGACAGCATTGATCATGTGGAAATATTGAATATTTTAAAATAATATGAGGTAGGAGATAAATGAGAAAGCTAGTGAGGACAATTTATGAAAATTTGCATGTGTCTGTGGTGGTGAATGTCTGGGTAGGAAATAAAAGACGTGACAAGGAAGAGGGGTAAAATAGGGTTGTTCGTTGAACATGTGACTGTGATGGTAATGGATGCAGTTAGACAAACATGTAGATCAAGGTTAGAGGATGGTAGATGGGAAGTTAAAGAAGGCATAAAGTTACCAGTAATGTTAGCCTATGCAGATGATTTGGTCTTGGTAGCCAAGAACAAACATTGGATGAAAGAGATAATTTATGGAAGAGAACAAATTTTGAGTACAATAGGATTACATTTAAATAAGTCAAAAAGTCAGGGATTTTGACAAGTGGTAAGAATGACAACAATGTGTTTTGCCAGAAGTAAAATTAGTGTTCTAGGTGTTAAGTTTGGAAGTGAGGAGATGACCCTGAGATGATGGAAGTAGTAATAGAACAATGAAGAGAACTTCTGAAAAGAAATGCAAAAGTTGACAGACTGGTGAATGGTGTGTCAGTTATCCCTAAGAAAAGATGACAGTTGTCCCTAAGAAAAGAGTACACATGTTAAACATATGTTTAGGAAAGCTAGCATATTTATGTAGTGTGTACAAGTTTCCAAGACATATGGAAACTGAATTCTTGGATATTGTTTTTAGTGTGTAGGGGGAACAAGGTTCAATCCAATTAGAATATACTCATTACAATCAGCGACTCAGTCTTAGTCCTCAATATTACAGGCATCTATGTTTCCCCTGCAATTAAATCCTATACCAAGTCACTTTTCTCAAAGGCAAGCAGCTTCATTGTACTATGGTAACACTCCTTTTGTATGACTTGTTTCACACAAGCTTTCCTTTTAATATCAGGAAAAAGTAAATCCAGAGCAGATATAGCATTTTTAAAGATGATAGTCAGCTGACATCATAATAAAATTCTAGCAGCTCAGCTCACTACACCCATCAATCACTTTTTCCTATATTTAAACATAGTGAGCCTTCTGCTGTTCTATTCATTGAAGACCAACAAGGATCAGAGTTGGTCACAACAGGTAAAATGAGGTATTATACAGAGACCAGAGCAGTTGCATGGCAGCAGCAAGGCAGTGCAGGAATTT
>NC_056742.1:391141808-391271808 GCF_019279795.1 Protopterus annectens
AAGTCAGAAATGAAAGAAATACATCTGAAGATAGTTCAGGGAAGAGCAAGAAAATCAGTTTTTTTTTTTTGTGAGAGTGAGATTCATGCCTAGAGTCATCAAAATTATATCTGTTAAATAAACATAACATAATTTGAAAACAGAACTAGAATCAGGACATTTCTTCAAAAATCAGAAAACAAGATCGAACTTCCTTCTACTAATAAACAAAATGACAAGTGGCCTGCCAGTGCATATAAATGTGACATAGTAGAAACATCCAGAAAAGGAACAGTCAAAAGACAACATCAGGTGACTAAAATGTACAGCAAAACAACAAATACTGCAGCTGCTGGGAATTGTTATGAACATTATTTCCAACACCATGTTGCATGGGTAGTTAAGAGACATGATATACCACATTATGTGCATTATGTGCATTTGTCAAGAGTCAAAAGGGCACAAGATGCATTCAACCATTTACAGCACATATAAGTATATATATATATATATATTTTTTTTTTTTTAAACTGGTGTAGAATGCTAGTTCTTTAGGACAATTTTCAGGTTCATCCCGGGTCAAAGTCATGGTATACAAAGTAAGACAGTGAGAAATTGCAAAGATGTACATATAACAGCACAACTGTAGTGTAAAACAGGTTACTGAATAACATAATTTTTTATATATGGTTACAGTTCATTTTGTCAGATCTGCTTTTATCAGCAAAATGAACTGACAAGTTTTTGATCAAGTACAGTTTTTAAGGTGGAGGTGGGATTATATCAAGGATCAGCTCTGAGCCCTTTCTTATTTGCAATGGTGATGGACAGGTTGACAGACGAGATCAGACAGGAGTCCCCGTGGGCTATGATGTTTGCAGATGACATTGTGAACTGTAGTGAGAGTAGGGAACAGGTGGAGGAGACCCTGGAGAGGTGGAGATATGCTCTAGAGAGAAGAGGAATGAAGGTCAGCAGGACTGAGACAGAATATATGTGTGTGAATGAGAGGGAGGATAGAGGAATGGTGAGGATGCAGGGAGTAGAGGTGGCAAAGGTGAATGAGTTTAAGTACTTGGGATCAACAGTTCAGAGTAATGGTGAGTGTGGAAGAGAGGTGAAGAAGAGAGTACAGGCAGGATGGAGTGGGTGGAGAAGAGTGTCAGAAGTGATTTGTGACAGACGAGTACCAGTAAGAGTGAAAAGGGTGGTCTACAAGAGTGTAGTGAGACCAGCTATGTTATATGGGTTGGAGACAGTGGCACTGACAAAAAGGCAGGAGTCAGAGCTTGATGTGGCAGAGCTGAAGATGCTAAGATTTGCACTGGGTGTGACGAGGATGGACAGGATTAGGAATAAGTATATTAGAGGATCAGCCCAGGTTGGAAGGTTTGGAGACAAAGCCAGAGAGGCAAGATTACGTTGGTTTGGACATGTGCTGAGGAGGGATGCAGAGTATATTGGGAAAAATATGCTAAGGATGAAGCTGCCAGGTAACAGGAAAAGAGGAAGGCCTAAGATAAGGTTTATGGATGTGGTGAGAGAGGACATGCAGGTGTTTGGTGTGACAGAGCAAGATGCAGAGGACAGGAAGAAATGGAAACAGTTGATCTGCTGTGGCGACCCCTAACGGGAGCAGCCAAAAGAAGAAGAAAAATAAGACAGTTTTGTTCAAGGAATTGATAATGCTGGGATAATCACCTTTCCCTGTAGTGTTTGAGGATTTTTTGCTTGAAGGAAAGTTATTTTTTTCCTACTAATGCCAAAACAGTTCTAGATATTCTGAAAGGTTTGACAGGGACCATGAGTGCATATTTGAGTGTTTACAAGTTATGGTTACAATTAGGACTAGATAAGGAGACAGCTGTAGTGTTTTTTTTGTGCGTGTGCGAGTGTGTGCGTGTGTGTGTGTGTGTGTGTGTGTGTGTGTGTGTGTGTGTGTGTGTGTGTGTGTGTGTGTATGTGTGTGTGTGTGTGTGTGTGTTTGTGTGTGTGTGTTAATGGGAGGTGTGTGTGTGTCTTATGTAGTGATACTGTCAAGGACATAGTTTTGTGCAGGGTAATGTGTAGGGTTAAGATTGAGGAACGGTTAGAGTTTACATGAATGAAATGGTACATCTTCATCTGCTCGCAGCCAGTGTATGAATTAAGTGTGCTGTATTGTTTACACTGTAGAGGAGAAAATATATATTCTCAGGAAAAGTGCATTGTACATTGTTTACATAGGTGTGGGTGCTTTCTGGCTTCCTAGGTACCTGCAGTGAACTATTTAAATGATATGAAATATTCAGCTAAAAGGTGATACCTTCAAGATAATGTAATGGGACATGGTTGGAAGATGGCTGCAATATAATATCATAGAATCATAGGAGATTACTAGGCTATCGACCCAGAGGTCAATTTAAGCTTAGCCATTTCATTCCAATGTAATACCATAGAAATGCTAGTTAATACCCAGGATTGCATTTAGTTATGACTGTCCATGTCCTGGAGGGTTGTTGGTGCTATCCCCGGAAAGAATTTACGGTGCCCCATCCACTCGTCCAGGTTCCTGTTGAGCAATGTCATAGAAGTGCTCCGTTTCACATGAATTGGTAGTCTGTTCCAAAGACACGACAGTAGCTGGGAGATTAATCTGTTCCTCCAGCATGTCCTGTTTAAGTTGCAGGCCATATTTACTGTAGGTCCCTGGAATGGGTAGCTCTAGTCCTGTTTGATTTACAGATATGCAGCAAGTTCATTAGGTCTGGGTCTTGGATTGCTCTGTAGGCCAGGCATAAGTCTCCCCTAAGAAGTCTATATGATATGGAGTATGGTGACGGGGCCACCCCTAAGAAGTCTATATGATACGGAGTATAGTGACAGGGACTTTAGTTGGTCTGTGTAAGGCACATGCTGCAGCCCCTTGATCTTCTTTGTTAGAAACCTCTGAGGTCTCTCCATTTGTTGCAGGTGTTTTGCATGGTATAATGGGACATACTTGGAAGATGGATGGTTTATCAGGTTTGTGTACTGTTTTTGCAGAGCTTCATACTGCTTGGTCTGGTGTTGTTTATGTATTTGAGGTAAAATGTAAAGGATGGATTAATTTTTTTAAAAAGATATATAGATAGACATTCAGACAGACAGACAGATAGTGGTGTGCAGTCCCAATACAAATTGCATGGATTGATTAAATGTCACATACAAAGTCCAAAACAAATAATCCACCTCTCAGAAAAAAAAAATCCAGTATTTATCATGGTTTCTTCAAGACCAAAACACAAGCCAGGTTTCGCAGTAGCATCTTCAGTGTATATAAACAAGATGTTGCACCAACTTCCTTTATATGCTAGGCTAGTGTTATATGATGTGATCTAAGCAGAAAGAATTGTATAAACGTCTTAACAGTCACTGCCCACTATAAATGCTCAAAATGGAACATGAAATCAACAAAACATACATAAAATGATGGATATTTTTATACTATATAATATATATATATATATATATATATATATATATCACTTTTGTTTACTTTTCATTCTCTAAGCAGGAAAAAAATCATCTCTTCCTCCATCTAGTCACCAAAGTTGATATTATAACTGAAGTTCAAAAGTTAAAAATATTAATTTAATCCTCATTTAGTAGCTCCTAGATTAATTATCCACTTCCTTAGAGTCGAGCATTTCAAAATTTCCAATTTCAACATTATCAATATCTAAAAAAAAAATACACCTGTTGGATATATCAGTATTCCCCTATACAGAGCACTTATCTCCCTTTTACACTTACCATCACTCGTATGGACAGCTGTTCTTTTTTTCTTTCTTTCATTCATTCTTTTTTTCTTTCCATTTCCCTGAATGTTTGCTCCATACAGAAGGCAGTTCTTGAACAAATAATCAAATAAATCACCCAAGTAGTTTTGCAAGTGATCAGTTCCAGGGGCTGCTCTGGGTACTGCCTGCTGGGCTGCATGCCCCCCCACCCCATTATAAAGGAAAAAAAGGAAAGAAAAAGAAACATTCTTTAAAATTCAGAAAATTGACTTACCTTTCTGTTTAGTTCCTGGAACCTGGAATTCTACATATTCACATGCATAGAGTACCACAAAAAAACAACAATGCTTAAAAAAAGGCTTATTCTGATCACTGGGCTGTTTTCAAAACAGCCCGGCAGCAAACTTACTCCACCAATCTGTGGAGCTCTTCTGTGTTTTGGTTGAAGATGTTGGAAACATTTCTCAGCAAGCATCTCTCCAGGCTGCAGCATGAAGCAGTAAAGAGCTTTGCCAATTGGCTCAGACTGTCTCATGTGACTGAAGAAATACCTGTGCGAGTACAAAACAATGAGCGGGGGAAGAAGTTTTTGCTTTTTATTTATTTATTTATTTATTTTAAGTATAGAATTTTTCTTATTATGCAGTATGGTTGCTACTTCTAGTATGTAGGAAGGTAAGAATTGATTTAATTGTGTGTGTGTGTGTGTGTGTGTGTGTGTGTGTTTGTGAGTGTTTGTGTTTGTGTGTGTGTGCGTGTGTGCGCATGTGCGTGCGCGTGTGTGTGTAAGTGTGTGTGCATGTGAGTGTGCGTGTGTGTGTGTGTGTGTGTGTGTGTGTGTGTGTGTGTGTGAGGGCTATAGATGCAGACTACTTTTCCTGATTTCATAGAATGCTTCTAATTTTTTATTTTTTTACTCGTATTTTGTTCTGTTCCTCCTACAGTTTGTTGACTTTCTGGCAAATTACTAATAACTGTAATGCCTAAATAGTGGTGAGTAGTGACATACATTTCAGTTTCAAATTTAACAGCATTCAAAAACAGCATTTGAATGGAGCAACTGTTGTGCCAACAAGTTTCTTAGTGTATGTAGATATCCCTGATTTTTGTCCATTACCCACCATTATTTTAACTTTCTCCTTGACTTGTGAGATAAGAGGTTGAGTGGTATGGGGTGGGTGGGTGAGGGAATGAAGTCAGCTGCATACTGTATTTTGACCGCAATAAGCTGGTAAGATAAATTTTTGTATGGCAATGGTTTTTGAATGTGTGTTTATCCATTCATTTGACTGCAATCAAAGATCTGAGCAGTACAGTCATACAAGTAGCTTTAATCCATGGTCACAGCTGTGTGTGGGGAGGGGGTGAGGCATACATTTATTTAATTATTTATTCATTTGTTGACTGCTCTCGGCAGTTCTTGTTTTTGCAGAATGTTTCTGATTTTTTTATGTCACATTTTTGTTTGTTCATTGTAAAGTTTGTGTTTTCGTCTGGCAAATCAATAAGGATTGCAGTCATTAAATTGTAATGAGAGACACGTGTTTCACGTTTAACAACTTTCAAAACAGCATGCTAATGCAAGGCCTGTTATTCTAGAAGGATTATAAGTGTATAAACCAATAGCTGTCACTGATTTTGGTCCTTTGTCCACCATTATTTTTTTGCATTCTTCCAGAATGATTATAAGAAGCCGAGACGTATTTAGTAGGGGAGTTTGCAGTCAATTTCCCTGTGGTCTGACAGCAGTGAACTGAGAAGATGATAAATTCCTGTGTTGCTGTATGTATTCATTCATTCATTTGATAGTCTAAAATATAAAGTGTTCAGTCACAGTCATACAAGAGCCTGTAATTCATGGTTATTACACCTGTGTGTAGAGGGGATTAAATAAATTACTTTAACCAATTCTTATTTTTATTTTATTACATTCTGATATCTGAGGTATATTCAGTCAATAAAGTTAGCTTTAATTGCTGGGTACAGAGCATGACTGAGGCTGAAAGTGATTGACATTGTTGTCATTTGTTCAAAATACTCCATTATTATTCTGGTAGTGTGCATATTTCTTTGCTTCCTATCATAGTTGAGCATCAGCATGCTACTCAAACAGTGGCAACAAGTGTAATGAGTTGGCAGACTTTAAAAATTCTCTGCAGACCACTCTGTCAGAAATACTGGTGAGCAAATTGGTGCATCTACAGAAATTACTTTTTTGAGCTGCGATACAGAATCAGAACTGGCTAAACATAGTAAGACATTGCTGGGTTTAATTCTGGCAGCTGCCAAAAAAAAAACAATTACTATAAAATGGAAATCAACGTCTAAAACAATTGTACTTGAAGAAATAAATATAGTATCAGAGATTAAAGAACTGGAAGTGGGATCTTTAGAAAAAAGGCTAGGATCAAATTACATAGATAAAAATGGGAATTGTGAGAATAATACATGCAGAATAATGTTTTGGAGTAAGAATGAGGTTTAAGGGGAGGCAGGAACTGAATGAGCATTGTAATGTTTAATCCACAATAACTGGACAAATTATAAGGGATGTATAATGTTTGCAACTGAAAATATGTCAAAATGGTTTGTTTTCTTTGATATAAATGTATGATTGCCTATGTCATAAGTGATACCTCAATAACGATGTTTCTTATTTAAAAAAAGAAAAGTGACAGTCTGGGTAGGATGTGTTTGTGATAGCAACTGATCATTGGCAGAGTGCTACATTGTGTAGTGTTGCCATCTAACAGCACTTGATTCTCCCATAGAGTTTTTGGCTGTTCATTCCTTCTGTGTAGACTGCATGTAATCCTTATTTCCCTGTGGATTTTATCCATGTACTTTGGTTTCTTTTCCCAGACTCCTGGCTGTTTAATATATTCTTCTGGGCATTTGGTATTTTACTTTTCATCCCAATCAAACACCAGAGAGGTACACAGAGGATAACTGTGTCTTTTTGGAGAGGTAGGAAGGGAGGCACTATTCCCAGATAGAATTTAAATGCCTTTGCATTTATTTTTTCAGTTTATTGGAGAACTACCACTTTCTTAGCTTTGAACATTAAACCACAGAAAACCAAACGGAACTCAAGAACTGGTTCAAAAAACTCCAATAATAGTAAAAATGACCAGGTAGCCGAAAACTCGCAGTGAACCTTTATTGCTAAAATTAAAAACTATGGTTAAGAGCTTTTGTCATCTACTGACATCCTCAGAACCATTGAATAACTTGTACAATGCAAAGAGGGACCCCCTTCAATTTTGTCCAATAGTAAAACGAGGAACATGGAAAAGTTCCAGTCAGGTACCTTACAAAAACATCCAATGAAAACTGAAAATCAAACTCCATATCTTTTGAATAATTATGCAAATACACCCACACATGCTGTCCAATGAATTACTGGAACTACAAAGACCAATCCTGTGCTGGAAAAAGAAAAATTGACCTATAAAAATAAACAATAGTTGTACTCTGAAAAAAGTTTTTTACACTCTTGTTGGTCTGTTTTTCAATTCACTAACAATCATAATGGAATCGAGTCTTGGTGGCATAGTGGAATTTAATTTCAACTGCCACATCATTTCATGGTGTAACAGATTTTTTCCAGCCATCAGATAAAACATCACACCCCACCTGTTCCAACACACAGAAATTAAAATTGACAAAGTTACAGCACGTTAGCGCATATCTAGCTAATGCACTCTTGTGGTAAAAGTATGTACTGTAAACACATTTGAAAAACAAAACCCTTTACACCTTTTCAAACAAGTAAGACTTACACAGTTATCAAATTGATCAGTGCTAGCTGGTGACTTCATAGTCGGGGGGCTGCAGTTTACAACTGAATGGGTGTGACCAAATGCAATAGAGCAGGTCTGTATTATAGCAGGTCAGTAACTGATTCCTGTGATCAAGTAACAGACAGGGTCATTCATTATCATTCACAGACTGCCTCATTATATACTTACTTATAGTCACTTTACTGACTACATTCACATGACATGTCTAGCCACAATTAACAAGGCCAGCCTTAGGTAAAATGATGCCCTAGACAAAGGATTCACTGGCCCCCTCTATTACTGACTAGTCTCCCCTGCTCTTCCCCCATGCCCTCTGCTGTTTTTTCCCTCATTCTGGCTCCACACCATCATATAGACTGCTTTTTTCTTGTATTTTTATACTTTGTGCTACTTTTTAGTTACCCCATCTACTGTAAATGAAGTATGGAGGAAGTAAGTCAATTAAGGCAGAGATCATGGGGTCACTAGTCCTCATGAAGTAATAGAGTTTCAAATGGTCTAAGGTACAGTTTAGAGCTTTTTTACAAAATTTTGATTTAAGGATGATGGCCTGTACAAAAAAAAGAACATGAGTAAGGAAATATATTCAGTCTTACTTTTTTCTTTCAAAGAAAAATTATTTGTGTGTAACGCTTAATGTTCAAAGCTAGTAGAAATGACCAGGTAGCCCAAAACTTGCAGCGATCCTTTATTGCCAAAGTTAAAAACTACGGTTAAATGCTTTCATCATCTACTGGCATCCTCAGAACCATTGAATAACGTGTACTATGCAGACAGTGAATAAAAATACATAGGCACTCACGCCCCCTTCAATTTTGTCCAATAGTAAAAAGAGAAATATGGAAAACTTCCAATCGGGTACCTTATAAAAACATCCAATGAAAATTGAAAATCAAACTCAGTGTTTCTTGAATAATTATACAAATACTCCTACACATGCTGTCCAATGAATTACTAGAACTACAAAGACCAATCTTGTGCAGGAAAACAAGTTCACCAATGAAAATAATAAGAAAGTCATGCTCTGAAAAAAACTTTTTTACACTCTTGTTACTCTGTTTTTCAGTTCACTAACAACTGAAATGGAATCATTGAGTCCTGGTAGCATTTAATTTCAATTGCCACAGCATTTCACAGTGAATAGGTGTTTTTTCCGGTCGCCAGATAAAACATCACACCCCACCTGTTCCAACACACAGACATTAAATTTGACAAAGTTACAGCATGTTAGTGCATATCTAGCTAATGCACTCTTGTTATCTTTTTTCTGAAAGCTGTAAACATTTTGATATATTCTTTTGCTTAGTGCATTGTTGCTTTTATTAAGGCAAAAAGTAGTACTTGACCCTCATCATGCCATATAAATCACCCATTCTGATGTACAGTTAAATCAGTCATAAGTAGCACTGTTACTAATTAAATTAAATAAAAAAACTTCCACGCTGGCAACAATGTACCGACACTGGTGACAACAACCACATTTGATAGTTCGTGGAAACCCTGTAATAGTGGACTTTTTTGGATTTTTTAATATCCTTTTGATGTTAAAGCAATTCTTGAAGGTAAAAGTAGGGGGTTGACTAAAAATCAATTTTAGGTGGTCATCACACTCTAATATTGACCAATTTTTGTTAAGTATCCCCCTAATTTCTTTAGAATCACTAGTAAAATGCAACACCATGTTACTGTTGAAGTTTGTAACTGGGCTATTAGAAGTTCCTGAATCTTCATCCACTCTATTAAACAGATGGTGTTTAATAATTATAGACATCTTTGGTCATAGGTTCGTACTAGGCTATCTGCCCTAGGGCATTTCTAAGCCTAGCCAGAGTGTGTGTGGCTTTCACCACCCCTTAGGATGAGAATACTATGCCCATTTATGGTTTAGTTTACTGTGCCTCTGTCTAGTAGTGACACAGAGATGACCCCCGGGGTAAACCTACGATCTCCCATCCACTCGTCAAGATTTCTCTTGAATAGAGTTAGTGAGGGGCTCTGCCTAACATGGATTGGGATTCTGTTCCAGAGTGTAGGGAGCCTCTGGGTTATGAATCTGTCCCTCCAGCACTTCCTATTTATTTCTGTGTTGAGGTTTAAGTCTCTTGCTCTCGTGGCTCTGATGGATTTGGATTTTCTGAGGTGGAGCATGTCCATTAATTCTGGATTGTACATGGCCTTGTACATCAGGCACAGATCACCTCTGGGTAGGCGGTATGTGACTGAATAGAGCTGGAGTTTTTTCAGTCGGGCAGCATATGACATATGTTTAAGACCCTTTATCCTCTTGGTGAGAAACTTTTGTGGTCTTTCCAACTGCTGCAGGTGTCGGGTAAGATACATCCCAAATGGGGCATTGTACTCAATCATTGGCCTGATAAGAGAAGAGTATAGGGGCACAATGACCTCTCTTGATCTAGATGTGAAACCCTTCATGATAAAGTGGGCAATATAGAAGGTCTTCCTAACCACTTTGGCAATGTGAGTGTCAAATGAGAGGTTACTGTCAACCTGGGTCCCTAGGTCCCTGATTACCTCTTCCATACTTAATGGATTACCAGCTATGTGGTAATTTGTGGGTACCTTGTTTTTCCCAAAGGGTATGAGGCCTCTCTGAAGGATGTTTGTGTCCGCTGGAGTATCAATTATAGCGCCCAGTTTGCAGTCATCTGCGAACTTTGTCAGCCACAATCCTCCTATGTTTGCCTGTACCTCAGAAAAATAAATGCCGAACAAGAGGGGTCCCAGGACTGAGCCCTGTGGGACACTGCTTGTGACCGGCTTAGAGTCTGACATAGCTCCAGCAACTCTGACCCTGTGGGTTCTGTCCTTGAGCCAGTTTGCAACCCATCTTGTGACATATGGGTTTACATTTAGGCTGGTGAGTTTGTCTATGATGCCCGAGTGGGGTATTGTGTCAAAGGCTTTTGCAAGGTCAAGGTAGGCTGTGTGAACTGCCTTACCCTCATCAATGGCCTTAGTCACTGTTTCAAAAAAGTCAACCAAGTTCAAAAGGCAGGATCTGCCCTTGACAAAGCCAAATTGGGTAGGATCCAATGTCTGTAGGTCCCCAATGACTTTGTTTATGAGTTCCATAATGATCCTCTCCATAGCTTTGCAGACCAGGCTCATCAAGCTTATGGGGCAGTAATTTCCAGGGTCCGTAGAAGCACTGCCTTTGTGAAGTGGACCACTGTTGCCGTACGCCACTCTTTGGGTACGTATCCTGTAGTAAGGCTAAGATTAAACAGCAGCCTTATGTGTGGATATAGTTCCTCTTGGAGTTCATGTAGCACACAGCCCGGGACACCATCTGGTCTCATTGATGCTGTGTTTTCTCAAGGTCTCTCACAAAATCAGCAAGCAGTTCTCCATCCCCTGTCCAGATGAAAAAAATGCCATCCAAATAGTGGTAATAACAACAGCAGTCTTGAAGAAGATTCAGGTGGAAAACAGATTGAATCTCCCATCTCAGTAATACCGCGTTGGCAAAAATGGGGGCACATGTGGCCCCCATTGCTACTCCACAGATTTGTTTGTAATATTCACCCTCAAATGTTATAAAGTTGTTATCAAGTATAAGCTCCATAAAGTCTGCAATGAGACAGATGTAACTAGTTGAGAGTCCATCATGAGCAGAAATTATGTCTTTGAACCACTGCATACCCTCTTCATAGGTTCATAGGTGTTTACTAGGCTAATGACCACAAGGGCCTTTTTAAGCCTAGCGATGCATCCCAAATCTCTGACAAGTTCTGATACCCTTGATAAGTGTAAGCATGGGCATGGGAAATGAACCATTTACAGGTTACCTCTGTCCATTAGAGACATAGGTGCCAAACCAGGGATGAATTTCTGGTTCCCATCCAATTATCCAAATTGTACTTAAATTGGGTTAGGGAGGAACTCTGCTTCACATGGATGGGGAGCCTGTTCCATAGATGGGGTAGTCTCTGGGATACATACCTATCTCTCCAGCAGGTCCTATTTATATCACAGGCAAGGTTTAAGTCTTTAGAATGGGTAATTCCGGTGCCGTTTGTTTTGTGGTTATGCAGGAGGTCCATCAGAGTGGGATCTGACAATGCCCTGTATGCCAGGCATAGATCTCTCCTCAAAAACCTGTAGGAGACAGAATATAGAGATAGGGCCATGAGACGGTCTGCATAGGACATTTTAATTATGTCCTGTATTCTTTTAGTGAGAAACCTCTGTGGACTTTCAAATTGTTGGATATGCCTGCTTAGATATATACCAAAGGGGGCATTGTACTCAATGAGAGATCTGATGAATGTCGAATGCAGTGTAACAATGACTTGCTTGGACTTACATGTAATACCTTTGTTTATAAGTTGTACAACATAGAATGATTTCCTTACCACTGTAGACATGTGATGATCAAAGGCTAGATTACTATCTATGTGTGTCATTAAGTCCCTGAATACTGGGTTAGGTCTAAGGGGTGTGTTGTCGATATGATAGTTACCAGGGATGGATAACTTCCCAAAGGATACTATTATTCATTTCTTGGCCTTTAGTTTTTGTCCTTGACTCTGACACCAGTTGTTTGTCTGTGTCAGCCCCTCCTGGAAAACATTTGTGTCAGTGTGAGATTCAATGACAGCTCCTAATTTGCAATCATCTGCAGTTTAGTCAATCAGAGATGACTGACATTGGCCTTCACTTCTGAGAAGTGAATGCCAAAAAGGAGCGGTCCAAAGACTGATTCATGAGGGACTGCACTTGTGACTGGCCTCTTTGTAGAGGTGGACTCCCCAATTCTAACTTCCTGGGTCCTGTCTGTGAGCCAATTGGCTATCCACCGAGTGACATACAGGTTTGTACCTAACCTCTTGAGTTTGTCAACAATGCCTGATTGGGCTATTGTGTCAAATACCTTGACCAGATCAAGGTAGGCAGTGAGAATGATTTTGCCGTCATCCATTGCTTTGGTGACCTTCTCAAAGAAGTCTACCAGGTTGAGTAAACATGATCTGCCCTTGACAAAACCAAACTGGGTTGGGCCAGTGTCTGGAGGTTTACTGTATCTCTGTTGATCATCTCCATGATAATTATTTCCATGGCTTTACATATAAGATTAGTGAGACTTATGGGTCTGTAGTTTCCAAGGTCTGTAGATGGCCCACCTTTGTGCAGACGGATGACTGTTGGCTTTCTCTATTCATGAGGCACAAAGCCTGTTTGGAGGCTACAGTTAAATAGCAATTCCAGGGACCCTGATAGGTCATGTTTCATGCTATTTAGAAGGCATCATGGGATATTGTCTGGGCCCAGTGATGCAGTGTTCTTGGTCTTAGTGTGAGGATTAAGGACCTGTTCCCTAGTGATTGTAGGGGGAGTTATATTTGATGACATTTCCTGAGGGAAGGTTGAGGGGGAGAGAGGAGTAAAGCTGGAGCTGAATTTATCAGCCAGGAGGTTTGCTATATCTTCTGACTCAATATAGGTGGCTCCATTTACAATGAGCTCTGCACAAAAATGTTTATTGCCTTTGAGGTTGTGGACATAGCTAAAGAATGCTTTGTGGTTGTCCTTGGCCTGAGAGGCCAAACATATCTCAAATTTGGTTTTGTTAGATTTTATTTGTTCTCTGAGTTGTTTGTTTAGTTTGCTAAGAGTGCTTTTTATCCTGCTGGGTGCTGAACCTCCCTATTTTTGCCATGATTTTCTTCCTCCTGTTATATAGCCGATTGATTTTGTGATTCCACCAGGGTGGCTTATCTTTTGAGTTAGTTCTGTATTGTTAGCTCTTTGTGTGGTACATGTGGATATAGTTACGCTGCTAATGTTAGCTTTGTGGGAGGTGCATGTGGATAAAGTTACAATGCTAGTGTTAGCTCTGTGGGAGTTGAATGTGGATATAGTTACAGTGCTTGTGTTAGCTCTGTGGGAGGTGCATGTGGATATAGCAACAGTGCTTGTGTTAGCTCTGTGGGAAGTGCATGTGGATATAGTTATGGTGCTAGTGTTAGCTCTGTGAGAGGTGCATGTGGATATAGCAACAGTGCTTGTGTTAGCTCTGTGGGAGGTGCATGTGGATATAGCAACAGTGCTTGTGTTAGCTCTGTGGGAGGTGCATGTGGATATAGTTATGGTGCTGGTGTTAGCTCTTTGGGAGGTGCATGTGGATATAATTACAGTGCTAGTGTTAGCTCTATGTGAGGTGCATGTGGATATAGTTACAGTGCTAGTGTTAGCTCTGTGGGAGCTGCATATGGATATAATTACAGTGCTAGTGTTAGCTCCGGTGCAGGTACATGTGGATATAATTACAGTGCTAGTGTTAGCTCTGTGGGAGGTGCATGTGGATATACTCACGGTACTAGTGTTAGTTCTCTGGGAGGTGCATGTCCAAGGTGCAGATCTGCTCTGAGCTACAACAGAATGGCATTAAATATACTGATCCCAAGGATATTGCCAACATCCTGGCAGATCGATATAGTGCAAACTTCGCCCCCCTCTCACCCCCTAAAGGGCCCATCTCAATACCAAAAGATTGCCATATTCTAAAGACATGCTTCTGGAGCATTTCTCCCCGGGCCTCCACTGAAAACAGTATCTGTGGAACCTAGTCGGACTTTCCCGGTCAACAAATGTTAAATAAATAAATAAATATATAAAAATATTCCGGTAATAATGGCCACACAGGTAAAAAGCACACTCTCCAAAGCTAAGAATACAGCATCCATGGGACCAGATGACATCCCAGGCTCTGTACTACATGAACTACAAAATGAACAGGCACGTCACCTAAGTGTCATGTTTAATCATAGCCTCATCTCAGGCTTTGTGCCCACTAACTGGCACACAGCTACATTTATCCCACTCCACAAAGGGGGATCCACCTTGTTTCCCAGGAACTATTGCCCCATCAGACTGATGAGCCTGATCTGCAAGGCCATGGAACATATTATCATGGAACTTATAAACAAAGACATTGGCAACCTTCAAACACTGGACCCCACACAGTTTGTGTTTGTGAAGGGCCGATCTTGTCTCCTGAACCTGATTGACTTCTTCAAATCAGTCTCCAGAGCAGTGGACAAGGGTAAGTTGGTGCACATAGCCTATCTGGACCTCGCCAAGGCCTTCAACACCATCCCCCACTCTGGAATCATAGATAAATTTACTAAGCTGGGCATTAATCAATACGTCACTTGATGGGTTGCTAACTGGCGTACAGACAGAACCCATGCTGTAAAAGTAGCTGACTCCAAATCCAGCTCCAGACAAGAGACAAGTGGAGTATCTCAGGGTTCAGTCCTGGGACCGCTCTTGTTTGGCATCTAATTCTCTGAAGTACAGGCCAACACTAAGGGACTCTGGCTAACAAAGTTCACAGATGACTGCAAATTGGGAGCCATTATTGAATCCCCAAATGATGTGGATATTCTACAAAAGGGTTTTACAGAAACAGATGCTTGGTGCCAGAGTCATGGGCTCAAGCTCAGTGCCAAGAAATTTATAGTTATCCCCTTTGGGAAAAAAACATGTAACCATGAATTACCACATAGGTGACAGTACACTAAACACTGAAAGTGTCACCTTCGATAACCATATTGCCACAACAGTCAGGGAAATCCTTTTATGTGGCACACCTCATCACTAAGGACTTTTCATCCAGAAAAAAGGAGATCATTGTCCCACTGTACTCATCCCTCATTAGACCCATTATAGAATACAATGCCCCATTTCGTATGTACCTCTCAAGACATCTGCAACAACTGGAAAGGCCGCAGAAATACCTCACTAAAAGAATCACAGGCCTAAAGCAGATGCCCTATGCTGACCATCTAAAAAAAACTCCACCTATACTCTGTCACATATCGTCTACTCAGAGGCGATCTCTGCTTAACATACAAGGCCATGTCAAACCCAGAACTGTTGGACATGCTACACTTAAAGAAATCCCAATCCTTCAGAGACACATGCTCCAGGGATCGAAGCCTTGTCATCACAATGAACAAAACATGCAGGAGGGATAGGTTCCTGACCCAGAGACTCCCCAAACTCTGGAAAAGACTGTCCATACATGTCAAGCAGAGCACCTCTTTGGCCCTCTTCAAAAGGAACCTTGATGATTGGATGGGAGAAAGGAAGTTCACCCCCGGGGATCATGCCAGTCACCCTACTAGACAGGGGTCCAGGGAGGTAAATACTGTGGGAAGAAATAGCCACGGAATTGTTATGACTAGGCATGTACAGGCCCTAGGGTCGATAGCCTAGTACCAACCTATGAAGCTATGAACCTATGTGGATATAATTACAGTGCTAGTGTTAGCTCTGTGGGAGCTGCATGTGGGTATAATTAGAGTGTTAGTGGTGGCTCTGTAGGAGGTGCATGTGGATATAATTACAGTGCTAGTGTTAGCTCTGTGTGAGGTGCACGTGGATATAGTTATGGTGCTAGTGTTAGCTCTGTGGGAGGTGCATGTGGATATAATTACAGTGCTAGTGTTAGCTCTGTGGGAGGTGTATGTGGATATAGTTATGGTGCTTGTGTTAGCTCTCTTTGAGGTGCATGTGGATATAGTTATAGTGCTGGTGTTAGCTCTCTGGGAGGTTCATGCAGATATAATTACAGTGCTGGTGTTAGCTCTGTGGGAGATGCATGTGGATATAGTTGCAGTGCTAGTGTTAGCTCTGTGGTAGGTGCGTGTGGATATAATTATAGTGATTGTGTTAGCTCTGTGGGAGGTGCATGTGGATATAGTTACAGTGCTAGTGTTAGCTTTGTGGGATGTGTGTGGATATAGTTACAGTGCTTGTGTTAGGTCTGTGGGAGGTGCATGTGGATATAGTTACAGTGCTGGTGTTGGCTCTGTGGGAGGTGCATGTGGATATGATTACAGTGCTAGTGTTAGCTCTCTAGGAGGGGCATTCAGATATAATTACAGTGCTAGTGTTAGCTCTGGTGCAGGAACATGTGGATATAGTTACGGTGCTAGTGTTATCTCTGTGGGAAGTGCATGTGGATATAGTCACGGTGCTAGTGTTAGCTCTCTGGGTGTTGCATGTGGATATAATTACAGTGCTAGTGTTAGCTCTGTGGGATCTGCATGTAGATATAATTACAGTGCTAGTGTTGCTCTGTGGGATGTACATGTGGATATAGTTAAAGTGCTAGTGTTACCTCTGTGGGAGGTGTATGTGGATGTAGTTACAGTGCTAGTGTTAGCTCTGTGGGAGATGCATGTGGATATAGTTACAGTGTTAGTGTTAGCTCGGTGGGAGGTGTGTGTGGAAATAGTTACAGTGCTTGTGTTAGCTCTGTGGGAGGTGCATGTGGATATAGTTACAGTACTGGTATTGGCTCTGTGGGAGGTGCATGTGGATATAATTACAGTGCAAGTGTTAGCACTGTGGGAGGTGTATATGGATATAGTTACAGTGTTAGTGTTTGCCCTGTGGGAGGTGCATGTGGATATAGTCATGGTGTTAGTGTTAGCTCTCTGGGAGATGCATGTGGATATAATTACAGTGCTAGTGTAAGCTCTGTGGGAGCTGCATGTGGATATAATTACAGTGCTAGTGTTATCTCTGTGGGAGGTGCATGTGGATATAATTACAGTGTTAGTGTTAGTTCTGTGGGAGGTGTGTGTAGATATAGTTACAGTGCTTGTGTTAGTTTTGTTTGAGGTGCATGTGGATATAATTACAGTGCTAGTGTTAGCTCTGGTGCAGGTACATGTGGATATAGTTACAGTGCTAGTGTTAGCCCTGTGGGAGGTGCGTGTGGAGATAGTCACAGTGTTAGTGTTAGCTCTCTGGGAGATGCAAGTGGATATAATTACAGTGCTAGTGTAAGCTCTGTGGGAGCTGCATGTGGATATAATCACAGTGCTAGTGTTATCTCTGTGGGAGGTGCATGTGGATATAGTTACAGTATTAGTGTTAGCTCTGTGGGAGGTGTGTGTAGATATAGTTACAGTGCTTGTGTTAGCTTTGTTTGAGGTGCATGTGGATATAGTTACAGTGCTGGTGTTGGCACTGTGGGAGGTGCATGTGGATTTAATTACAGTGCTAGTGTTAGCTCTGTGGGAGGTGCATGTGGATATAGTTACAGTACTAGTGTTAGCTCTGTGGGAGGTGTGTGTGGCTATAATTACAGTGCTAGTGTTAGCTCTGTGGGAGGTGCATGTGGATTTAGTTACAGTGTTAGTGCTAGCTCTGTGCGAGGTGCATGTGGATATAGTTACAGTGCTAGTGTTAGCTCTGTGGGAGGTGCATGTGGATATAGTTACAGTGCTAGTGCTAGCTCTGTGGGAGGTGTGTGTAGATATAGTTACAGTGCTTGTGTTAGCTTTGTTTGAGGTGCATGCGGATATAGTTACAGTGCTGGTGTTGGCACTGTGGGAGGTGCATGTGGATTTAATTACAGTGCTAGTGTTAGCTCTGTGGGAGGTGCATGTGGATATAGTTACAGTACTAGTGTTAGCTCTGTGGCAGGTGTGTGTGGCTATAATTACAGTGCTAGTGTTAGCTCTGTGGGAGGTGCATGTGGATTTAGTTACAGTGTTAGTGCTAGCTCTGTGCGAGGTGCATGTGGATATAATTACAGTGCTAGTGTTAGCTCTGTGGGAGGTGCATGTGGATATAGTTACAGTGCTAGTGCTAGCTCTGTGGGAGGTGTGTGTAGATATAGTTACAGTGCTTGTGTTAGCTTTGTTTGAGGTGCATGTGGATATAGTTACAGTGCTGGTGTTGGCACTGTGGGAGGTGCATGTGGATTTAATTACAGTGCTAGTGTTAGCTCTGTGGGAGGTGCATGTGGATATAGTTACAGTACTAGTGATAGCTCTGTGGGAGGTGTGTGTGGCTATAATTACAGTGCTAGTGTTAGCTCTGTGGGAGGTGCATGTTGATATAGTTACAGTGCCAGTGCTAGCTCTGTGGGAGGTGCGTGTGGATTTAGTTACAGTGTTAGTGCTAGCTCTGTGCGAGGTGCATGTGGATATAGTTACAGTGCTAGTGTCAGCTCTGTGGGAGGTGTGTGTGGATATAATTACAGTGCTAGTGTTAGCTCTGTGGGAGGTGCATGTGGATATAGTTACAGTGCTAGTGCTAGCTCTGTGGGAGGTGCGTGCAGATATAGTTACAGTGCTAGTGTTAGCTCTGTTGGAGGTGCATGTGGATATAGTTACAGCGCTAGTGTTAGCTCTGTGGGAGGTGTGTGTGGCTATAATTACAATGCTAGTGTTAGCTCTGTTGGAGGTGCATGTGGATATAGTTACAGTGCTAATGTTAGCTCTGTGATTGGTACAATGGGATATAGTTACAGTGCTAGTGTTAGTGCTTTTAGATGTGCATGTGGATAAAGTTGCAGTGCTAGCGTTAGCTCTGTGGGAGGTGCATGTGGATATAGTTACAGTGCTAGTGTTAGCTCTGTGAGAGGTGCATGTGGATATAATTACAGTGCTAGTATTAGCTCTGTGGGAGGTGTGTGTGGATATAATTACAGTGCTAGTGTTAGCTCTGTGGGAGGTGCATGTTGATATAGATTCAGTACTAGTGCTAGCTCTGTGGGAGGTGCGTGTGGATATAGTTACAGTGTTAGTGCTAGCTCTGTGAGAGGTGCATGTGGATATAGTTACAGTGCTAGTGTTATCTCTGTGGGAGGTGCATGTGGATATAGTTACAGGGCTAGTGTTAGTGCTTTGAGATGTGCATTTGGATAAAGTTACAGTGCTAATGTTAGCTCTGTGGGTGGTACATGGGGATATAGTTATAGTGCTGGTGTTAGTGCTTTGAGATGTCCATGTGGATAAAGTTACAGTGCTAGTAACTAGTAACTAGTGTTAGCTCTATGTGATGATGTATTTACAGTGTTAACTATAGTAGCCTTGTCTGAGGGTTTATTTCTGCTATAAGCTACATCAGCCATGTGTGGGCATGTATTTGTATTATTATCTGCATTAGGCCTATGTAAGGATGCTTTTGTGTTATTTAACCCATTCACTCCAATAGAGCTCTGGAAGTTTGCTGTGTAACTTCCAATTGGTGGAGCCTACGCTTTTTGATAGAATCAAATTATGTCCTCACATTTCAAACAAATGGTCATGTCTCTGGAACCATAGGGGTTATGAAAGAAGTATAAACTTCAAACTCTTCAGCACAAACTATTTTATAGTAGTGGGATTCTTTAGGTTCTAGGTCTTAAGCTTGAATTTCATAAGTCTCAGTAAACATAGTAAATTAAGTTTGGGGATAGACTAAGTTGTCACGGGACAGCTTCAGTGTCAGTGTGGGTTAGGGGAGGTAGGGATTAGGATGTAGAGAAATAGGTAGGCAGGGTTAAGTGTGGGTTAGGGAGTAGATAGGAAAGGGTTCATATAGTAAGTAGATGAGGGAGGAAGTGAGGTCAGTTAAATGGGTAGGTCCTTTTGAGGTGGGATTTAGTGTTGGAAGACACATTTGGTGTGATCTTGTTGTTGAAGCAAGATCACGTCCTGATGACCTGAGGTGTGTAAAGGTAGACCTTGGGTGGTTTCCCTGACATACAATAAGTACAACTTCTTCTTTGGGGGAGCACACGAGGGGTCATAGCTGCAAGATAATTTTTTTCTGTCTCTCTCGCTGACCCTCTTTTAAGTGAAGGAAGGAGAGAGTGTGAGGGGAGCGACAAGGGGGGTCATATGTATGGTCAAGGGAGAGGGGGAAGCAGTAAGGTGAGGCTGGCTGTTGGGGATGGTGTGAATGTGATGGGAGAAATTGGCTCGTATAGCTACTGTCGGCATTAGAGGTAGGATATTAGTAAATTTTCTTACTGGGGTTGTTCTTTGATGGTAGTGGCTTGGATGTTTGATGTCATCTTGTTGGTGAGTTAGTCGACTATTGCATGGTATAGGATAGATGGTGAGCTGGTGGTCAGTCTGTGCAGTAAGTCTTTTTCTGTAGGTATGGTGAATTTAGTGTGGTTTGGGTGCTCCAGTCCAGAGAAGCAGTTCGTTGGTGGAATAGCTTGGGTTTAGGGTGTCCAGCTGTTCCCTTGTCCTTTGGTGGAGACCCGTTGATGTTAGTGGTGTTTCTGTGGGCTGGCAGAGCTGGTGTCATTGTTCACACATGCCCACTAGTGAGTTTGGCCGTTGAAAAAAAAAAGGTATGAGTCTTTCATTCCGTGTTGCGGTTTTTAGTTTTTTCTGTCATTGGTGGGGTTAGTGGGTTTCCCTGGGGCTAGAGTCTCACAAGGGATAATTGGCTAGGCTTAAAATGGCTCACAAGGGCAGTTATCCTAGTACTAACCTATGAACCTACATATATATATATATATATATATATATATATATATATATATATATATATATATATTTGCTGATGGAAGAGCTGGTACTGCATGCTCCTCGCTGTGGGGGCTCGGCGCATGTGCAGTTCAGCCAGTAAGACGCTTTCTTGCTATAAAAAAAAAAAAAAACTAAAACAAATACTCGATGAATTAAGTGCACTTTAGGGATAGATTTCTTAAATGTTGAGGGCAGCGTGACAGTGGGGGTAATAGCTAGCTGGTAGATGGATATTCATTCGGGATAGGGAATTTAGGCAGGAAGTAAGGCGTGGCTGGAAAGGCTGTTCAGGGCTGTCTATTTAACAGCTCAGATGGGGTAGCTGGTACATTTTCCATGAGAGCAGCGAGGGGAGGGAGTTGCACTGGGTCTTGGGTTCAAGGATTGGAAGCGATGCTGCAGCTCAGAGGGCATAGTGGTATGCACTTTGATTATAGTGTATTGGGACCTGGGTTCAAGATTTGGCAGGGCTGTTATTTTGGGGAAGAGATGACAAGAGACAATGTTGCTGGGGGAGGAAGTTCTTCATGTCTTCACAAACTTTCAGTGGTATATCGTATGTAGTTAGTTTATGTCAGGACTGTTATAGGATGGTTAGGATATGCTGCAGTTACTTATACAAAACTTTGAATGTATATGCTTCATTTTTTTTTTTGCGTGTGTAGGTAGGTTATTGGCTGCTGGTGCCAGTTGTTGTTAGTAAGGGGGGAGGATGGCTTAGCGCTCATTGCTAATGGTTGAATTTGTACTGCTGATTTGGTTTGTTAATACTTATTTATCCCTATGCTTACTGGGTTTATTTCTTTTCTAGGTTGAGAAGTGATCATGGCAGAAGTGGGCCAGTATTGTGGCTCAAGCAGAAGACCTCTTCAGAGACATCCCTCAGAAGGTTCTGGCAGTCAGTACTCAAGGTCCGAATACTCAGAGGATGGGGCAGATGGGGTCCGGACCGCAGACATCGAGAGCAAAGAGAGACAAACAGATGGCAGCAGAAAAGAGGGCAGCTGCTGTGAAATGCTGGTGGCAGCTCCTGCAGCAACAGATAATGACTCACCAAGCATGTTTGGGTTAGAGGTGATAGGTGCAGTTGCAGGGAGTGAGTCATGGTTGAGTAGGGGTGGGCTAGGTGACACATCGGGTAGGGATTTGGAGGCTATGTCTGGTGATTTGGATCTTGATAATACTTCTTCCTTGTTAGATGATGATTTGGAGCTGGGCCTAAATGGGGTAGGGTCAGAGTTTGGGTCACGGCCTGGGGACTGGTTGGTGACACAGGCTTTACGGCAAAAAGGGGCACCAATTTTATTGAACCCGCATATATCTTTGGTGGTGAAGGAGAAGATCTGAAAACTTGCATTTATTGATATTTTTGAATTGATTGATGCGGATGGGGTTCAACGTTTGACGGAAGCTGGCTCAGCTAATGGGAAAGACTTATTGGCGGTTTTGGTGGCTATAGGTTATAAGTGGGTGGGTAGGTTTCGGCCCAGGACTTGGGATAATTGGGTCTTGGGTTTTATATAACTCTCTGACCATTCACACTCCTGCACATGTCAGTGTGTTTGGAGAGGGATAATTCTTTGGCTCTTCCACTTTTGGAATATTTTCTAACAATATGGGAGGCACAGAGGTTACGGCCAGGTAATGCATGGTTTTGGTATGATCAGAAGTTTTGCAAGTAGAAGGTGGTTGACAAATCCATGCACTGGGAAGGCAGACACCCAGATATTTGGCTTTTAACCATGATGGATGCTTTCAGGTGGGGTAACAGGGTGACTCAGTCTGTGAAAGTGGGTTGTGGGGTTTGTTGGGCCTTTAATGCAGGGTGATGCTCATGGGTAGGTTTCCAATTCTCCCATGTTTGTTCTAAGTGCATGGGGCCACATGCAGCTATGCAATATGGGGGGGGTAGTGGTCAGTTTTGGGGGCAGGCACGTTATGTCACGGTTCCAAGAGGTTGGAGTGGTTCTCCTTTGACATTGCATGGGGCGCATGGTCGTTTTAGTTTTCGAGACCAACAGGGAGGGTCCTTTCGGGGAGGGAGGGAGGGGTCACTTGGGGGACTCATTCACCTATTAAGGTTCACGTTTTGAAGGGATTGCTGGTTAGTTATCCATGGCCAACTGCAGCTGTGGAATTATTTGAGGGTTTTTCTAGATGTTTTTCAATTAAATCTTCTTTGCTGGGTGAGGGTAAGCTTGGGAAAATTCTGAGATCTGTGAAAGGGAGGGGGGACGTTTTATGCACTTTAATTGAAAAGGAGTGTCAGGTGGGGAGATTGTTGGGCCCTTTTGATTGGCCTCTGTTTCCTGACTTTAAAGTGTCACAGTTAAGTTTAGTCCCCAAGAAAAGCAGGGAGAGTTACATTTAATTCACCATTTGAAACCCTGAAGGCAAGTCTGTCAACGATTTCATCCCTGGGGAAGATGACAAGGTAACATATGCATCTTTGGATGATGCAGTCTGCATCATCAGGAGTTTTAAGGATCCCTGGCCGGTTAAGGTAGATACTGAGTCAGCTTTTTGCTTGTTGCCGGTGCAGGAGGAGGATTGGCCATTATTGGGCATGATGGTGGGTGACAGTTTTTATTTTGATGCAGCAATGCCCATGAGGTGTGTTGTGGCATGTGCTACTTTTGAGAAGTTTAGCACAGCACTGCATTGGATATGGCAGCATAGGGTTGATGGACAGTAGGCAGTTCATTATTTGGATGACTTTTTGTTGGTGGGTGAAGGAAAAGCAGGGGCCCAGGTGGCAATGCAGGAGTTTTTGGGGATGTGCGAGGTCTTGGGGTGCCTCTGGCTAAGCATACGTTGGAAGGCGCAGTGAAGGTGTTGGAGTTCTTGGGTTTGTCTGTGGATGCTGGTCAGGGTTTGTTTTGTTTTCCAGTGGATAAGGTGCTTTATCTGCGGGAGAGTGTTTCTTGGGTGAGGTCCCAGAGTAAGGTTTGTGTGAGGGTTTTGATGGAATTGCTGGGATTAATGAATTTTGCCTGCAGGGCAGTACATCCAGGACTTATGTTTTGCTGGTCGGTGGCCTATCTATTAAAAGGGAGGAAGAATAAGCACCACAGAGTAAGGGTCCGCAAGTTAGTTCGAGAGGATCTAGCATTGTGGTCAAATTTTTACAGCAGTTTAATGGAATTTCATTCTGGCAGTTGGATTGGGTTCCTCAGGGAGAGCTTCCATTGTTTACAGATGCAGCTGGGGGGTTGGGCATGGGAGCTTATTTCGCAGAGCAATGGCTTTTGGTGCTATGGCCTGCTGATTGGCCTGAAGATTGGAGGGGGGATATTGCATTTTTGGAACTGATGCCAATCTGGGCAGCTTCTGTGATATGGCAGGACCATTTAAAGGGTAGGAGGGCGGTGTTTAATTCAGATAATGTTGTAGTGGTGAGAGTGTTACAGGTTAAGATGGCTAAATCTCCCCATTTGTTGTTAGTTCTTCGTAAACTTGTATTACAAAGTTCGTTGATTAATTTTTCATTTACAGGGTTACATGTGGCTGGGGTTAAGAATGAGAAAGCTGATAGTTTGTTTCATTTTCAACTTTGCAGATTCCAGCAGGTGGCCCCAATGGCAGCTGTGCATCCCTCAGTTGTTCCAGATGAAGTGGCCTGTAATTATCAGCAGGTTGGTACAGCAGTCATTGGCGGTATCTACAAGGAGATCTTACGGAAGAGCTTTGTGCGATTTTGACACTTTTGACACTTTTTTGAGGCAGTTACCAGAGCAGGAGTGTGAATGGTCAGAGAGTTTGTTGCTGTGTTATTTTGGCCAGTTTGTGGAAGCAAGGTAAGGCGGTTCACACGGCAAGGGTAGTATTAGCAACTATAGGGGTGTTTGCTCTGTTGGCCAGGTTGAAGGACTGGACTAAGTCATGGGTGGTGGGGCATGTGGTGAAGTGATGGGGAGAATTGAAGGTCTTTCTGCAGATAGGAGATGGCCGGTAACTAATAGGATTGTAAAGATGCTGTTAAGGGGCCTTGGGAGGGTATGTGGATACATGGATGATTATGTGGTGTGGAGCACGGTTAGTGTGTGGATTTATTGTGGGGCATTTCATGTGTCTGAGGTGCTGGGTTCTCTGTTGTGGGATGTTGTGCTTATTTTGCCTGGGGCTGTAGATACTAGGCTGCGATCTTTGAAAACTGATCATGAGGGAAAGAGGATGCTGATACTTTTGGAAAAAGGTGATTTTAGTTGGCAATGCCCTGTGGTGTGGGGTAGGAGGTTGTGGATGGCTAGATGTAACAGAGCTCAAGGGTTCGTATTTGCATCAGTAGGTGATAGGGCTTTGACGGGAGATCAATTGAATTTGATTATGAGAAGAGCTCTTGGTAGCATTGCATTAGAAGAGGATAAGTTTTCTTCCCATTCCTTCAGGATGGGTAGGGCATCAGATTTAGCAAAGGATGGTAGTTTAATTGAAGTTATCAAGAGGATGGGATGGTGGTCCTCCAATGCCTTTTTAGCTTATTTTAAATAGCTTGGTGAGAAGTGTTGGTTAAAATTTTTTTTCTCTTGTAGGTGAAAGAAGGGTCTTCATCCTGGGTCACTCGTTCACATATTGGGCAGCTAGGTATGCAGCGATTAGATTCAATGGAATTAATTTGATTTGGAGAATTTCGGTCTGAAGGCAACCTGGCATGGTGTGACAGGGTTATTGTGGAGTCGAATATTCCAGCAATTTACTGTGTTGCAGAGTCAGTGTGGATTGCCAAAAATGTTGGTGATTCATTTGGGGGGAATGATTTAGGAAGAATTCCAAAAAGGCAGTTGGTTTATCAAATTTGTGAGGGTGTAATAGTACTGAGAAGGCTTTATCCAACAGTGTTTTTTCTGTGGTCTGTCATTTTACCCTGGTTGTTTTGGAGGGAGGCTAATACTTTTTATGTGGTGGAGAGGGCTAGGAGGTATGTTAACTTCATGTTGACAAAGTATCTGAAAAAAGTGGGGGTGTGTACTATACGGCATGCGGAGTTTGAGGATAGGGATCCCATGTGATACAGTTCAGACAGGTTTCATCTCAGTAAATTTGGCTTAGATCTGTTTAACCTTAATTTGGGATTTGCAGTGGAGGACCTAATAAAAAGGGGTATTGCGTGAGGGGAACAGCCCTATCAGGCTGGTGGGTGGAGAAGAGGGACAGGCTTGCCCCTCTTCTGGTCCCCCTCATGAGGATAATTGGAATTGGTAGTGGTGAAAATTTTGATGGTGGAAGATTTTGATTGAAAGGATTGGATTGGTGATATGCTAAGGTGAGCAGGGATGCTGCCTTGTTATGACAATGATAAGTGAGCAAGTGGAGGACACTGCTTATCCACAGGGTGAGCGGGTGCACTGCCCTTATGTTTATTTTTGATGTTTTGTTTTATTTTGTTGCAATGAACTGATTTGGTTTACAATAAAATTTCAATGTTACTATTCTATATATATTACAATAATGGTCGGCAAAAGTCTGTGAGTGTGTTGTGTGGTTTTTAAATAGACCGTGACAAATGAAGTTTGGGAACAGACAAAGTTTTCACGGGACAGTTTCAGTGTCAGTGTGGGGTATGGGAGGTAGGGATTAGGATGTAGAGAAATAGGTAGGAAGGGTTAAGTGTGGGTTAGGGAGCAGATAGGAAAGGATTCATAGAGTAAGTAGATGAGGGAGGAGGTGAGGTCAGTTCTATGGGTGGGTCCTTAGGGCTTTTGAGGTGGGATTTAGTATGAGAAGGCACATTTAGTGTGATCTTGTTGCCCTCCCAGCCCTGCCTTCTTTTCTGGGACTATTTGGTGGATCGGAGAAGAGGGACAAGCTTGCCCCTCTTCTGGTCCCCCTCATGAGGATAACTGGAATTAGTAGTGGTGAAAATTTTGATGGTGCAAGATTTGGATTGAAAGGATTGGATTGGTGATATGCTAAGGTGAGCAGGGATGCTGCCTTGTTATGGCAATGATAAGTGAACAAGTGAAGGACGCTGCTTAGCCATAGGGTGAGCGGTTATGCTGCCCTTACATTTATTTATGATGTTTTATTTTATTTTGTTGCAATTAACTGATTTGGTTTACAATAAAGTTTCAATGTTACTATTCTATATATATATATTATAATAAAGGTTGTCAAAGGTCTCTGGGTGTGTTGTGTGGTTTTTAAATGGACCGTGACGACTATTATATTTGTAGTATTGTATAAACAACTTAAAACATCTCAGCAACCACTTGAGTTACACACCTACTCTCAGCAGCATTTTATTCATCTATCTGAGAGCTTTCATACGAGCTAAGGAGTTCTGTCTGTGTTACTTGGTTGCTGAGATATTTAGAAAAATGTTTCTATATAAATTAATATCATAAAAACAACAGTCAATATCTATTTACCTGCACTAAACAGAGGTCAAATATTAATGCATTTCAGTTTGCTATTGTGTAAGCTTTAGATGAAATCTTTTAAAACCTTGGTTTTGAAATTGTTGGTGTAAATATGAACAGGCAATATTTGATGCCTATAGGCATCAGTAAGTGTTAACTGCAGATACACCTGCAGATGTCACTTGGATGTTATGAGTTAATTTTGTTTCAGAATGTATTTACAGGTAAATATGTATAACCTGTAAGGGACATACTTGTGCTTTAATCTGCATTTGGACATGTTGATGTCTTTCGGCTTTTCCCGGTTAGGGGTCATCACAGCGGAACTCTGGTCCACTAATGATTGGCAGTAGATTTTGATGAATGCCGAGGTGCCAGCTTGACGTTCAACCTTCAATGAAGGCATACCCATTTACGCATGTCTTTCGAATGCCCACCCAACTGCGGGGAGGACATGCAGACTCCACACAGAAGGCACTCCCCGCACTCCAGCCGAGACGTGAATATTTATTTGCAGTGTTACCTGTGTGAAGATGTATTTGAACCATCATTGTTTGTGCCCATTGTTTTCCTGCTGAGCTTCTAAAGCATATCACATAAACACAACATGAGTTCAAGTACAGGGACTGTATAATGAACATACTGGACTGGAACTGATCACCATTTATGATATGTTTGCTTGTTACTTTTAAAGATGTTTAGCTTTTCCCAGTAATGGTTTAATGCCATACTATGCAATGACCCACCATTAATATTCCAAAACAAGCACGCTGATTGGTCAGCATGCATGTTGGAAATCAGACTTATACTAATGGAAAAAGGTCCGGTCGCCCGGACTTTTTCCATTAGTATAAGTCTTTTTTTTCTTACAGCAATGGAGAAAGCAAGATCTCCGTTGCGTTTTAGAAAGTGTCTCACTATGATAAAGGAGTTTAACATAGTGAAACAGCTTTAAAAAAGGCAACGGAGAAAGGAAAGATCTCCATTGCTTTTTTTAAAGCTGTCTCGCTGTGTTAAACTCCTTTAACATAGCGAGACACTTTCGAAAGCAACGGAGAAAGCAAGATCTCCGTTGCTTTTTAGAAAGTGTCTCACTATGTTAAAGGAGTTTAACATAGTGAGACAGCTTTAAAAAAAGCAACGTAACTTTCTCCGTTGCTTTTTTTAAAGCTGTCCCACTATGTTAAAACTCCTTTAACATAGCGAGACACTTCCTAAAAAGCAACAGAGATCTTGCTTTCTCCGTTGCTTCCCCCCACAGCTCTGATGTACTGCATAAGCATACACATGTGCAGTACATCAGAACTGCCGCATTATACCGGACAGCTGAGGAAGGGCAGCAAAGAGGCATTATACAATGCCATTATTTAAGAAAACTAAGTATTTTCTTTCTTACATAATGTCATTGTATAATAGCAATAACCCACGCCTGGGTGTGGGTAATGCTGGATTTACCCACAGTTGTCTTTGTTTGGCCACTCGGGTTTTGCTCTCATGACCAAACCATGCCAACCGTGGGTAAAACCAGGATTACCCCCACCCAGGCGTGGGTTATTGCTTAATTATATTCAAAGCTTGCAGCTTATTGTGATCTGAAATTAAGCAAAATATGTTCTTATTTAAAAAAGTAACAGCACTACATGTTTGGGGCTTCTTCTGCATGTAGTTATAATGCTTGACCTGTTTCCTAAATGTCTATCCATCAGTTACATTAAGTGAGTAAGTTATGCACTATGTGACACTGGGTTATCTTGGTTACTGTAGTTCAGAGATCACAAAAGGCATATCTACAAAGCTAAGGTTGTAGCTGAGGTCTGTGAAACACTGAGTCATTCTTTGTAGAAATGAGAAGCAAACTTACCTTCAGGATATTTATGAGTAATTTTTAAATTAATATTACAAAGCAGATTTCTGTTTCAGGTTGTATACATATATGGGTCTATCTGACAACACTGACACATCACAACACCAACAACAAAATCACCGACACCACATAACCGACAGTTCACAAACACGAAACCTCACATGCCCGACACACCACAATACCAACAATCAACAAACAAAACAAATCCCCTGTCCAAAAAGCACACACACAACACAAGCACACCAAAATCCTTACAAACCCACACTAAACCTCACATACACAACTATCTACAACCTTAACCCAAACCCTAACCCTAAGGTCTGTCACTATCGCACACTCACCTAACCCACGCCCTAACCCTAACTCACTTAACCCGCCCCTAACCCAAAGACTATCACTACCGCACACTTACCTAACCCGCGCCCTAACCCTAACTCACTTAACCCGCCCCTAACCCAAAGACTATCACTACTGCACACTTACCTAACCCACGCCCTAACCCTAACTCACTTAACCCACCCCTATCCCTACAGACCATCAATATCGCACACTTACCTTACTCGCACCCTAACATCCGTCACTACTGCAAACTTACACAGCCTTTTCCCATGTCGGTGTTCTCAGCGTCAGTGTTTTCATCCGTCGGTCTTCTCACTTGTCGATCTTCTAGCGTCGGTGTTCTCAATGTCGGCGTTCTAAGCTGTCGACGTTGTCAGGTAAACCCATATATATATATATATATATATATATATATATGTGTGTGTGTGTGTGTGTGTGTGTGTGTGTGTGTGTGTGTGTGTGTGTGTGTATGGCTCTACTTTTTTTGTTCGAAATGACATTATTTTGAACAAGAAAAGTACAACCCCACTTCTGTGAAAATGCACGTCAGCAAAAGTGCAGTTTCGCGAAAGCCGATTCACCGAAGCACTGTACAGTGGGGAAAAGGAAATATATCCTTTTCCCCACTGTACTGCAATCTCAGAGTTGGTATATTTAAGTAGCGGAGGTGTGGGGGATGCAGGGGGGGCTTGCCCCCTGCAAAATAATGTTTTTTGTTTTTTATCTATTTATTTTGTCGATTTGGTGAATCGGCTTTTACAAAAGTGCATTTTCACTGAAGTGCACTTTTGCAGAAGTCAGGTCATACTTTTGTTAGTCAAAGTAGTGTAACTTCGACTAATAAAAGTAGACTCATATATATATATATATATATATATATATATATATATATATATATATATATATATATATATAAACACACACACACACACACACACACACACACACACACACACACACACACACACACACACAATTCTGTAAGACTGATATAAAGTGTGAGATTTTATTCCAAGACATAAAATCAGTTATTTTGCATATATGACATGCCATGATGCAATCTGCTGTAATATGTAATGTCAGATAATTTACATAAATTACATGCCTTGAAACATTTTGTTCCAACAACAGCTAATCATTCCGCTTTCAAAATCTCCCTTCAGAACTGTACATAATGCAGGTCAAATCGGTCATATATCTTGTGGGCAACCATCTAGGAAGTGTGGATCTGCATGTGCCATTCTTTTAAAAAAACACTTTGCAGTTTACTAGTTATTATTAATCACTTGCAATTGCATTATAGGCAGCCTTTTAACTAACAAAGTGTTTTGTTTTTTTTAATTCCTAAAGGTAGCCATGAGCTATATATAAGCAACTGAGGTCGCACAATGACTGATTCTTAACTGTCACTGTTCTTTTTTTTTAAGGTAGCAGTTGCTATGTTGATACATTAATAAATATAATTTGTATACATTTGCCATGGTGTCATTATTAATGACAGGAAAGTTTATGAAACACATTTATTAATATAGCAACCCAAAAACAAAAAAAAAAACAACTTGATAGTTTAAGCTCTTAATAAGTAATCATTTACAGACAGCATGGGGTGCCAAAGAGGAGCATTACCCTTGATGTCAAACTTCCTTTGCTACAGCTCTGTCTCCATAAAAGTTAGATATAAAATTTTAAAGGTTGCACTGATCACAGTGCAAGCAGATCTTTTGTCTCCATAACATTGCTAATGTAATGACAAAGAAAAATATGGTGAAAGCCCATCTGTAGTGCATTCGCCCATCTACACCATTACATTAAATGAAAATGCTCCTTCCTGTGCTAGCCTCAACAAGATGTAAGATACAGTTGCAGCAAATACAACATGGTATTTATTATAAGACCACTATCACATGAGTGCCCATTTCAAGGTAAAAGCTGAGGTCTCTTAGTATGATTTGCACAGATCCAGAGAGCATCTAAATGATGGGTGTGGGAATCAAACTTGGGTCTGCTGAATGACATCGATTTGAAGTTTATTCCATTATTCATTTTTTCCATCCATGACTTCAACTTAGCCTTGGGTATCCTGCCATCACCAGCTGGTCATTATTGTTATTATAATGCCTTTTAATGCCAGAATATAATCTCTTGTGGTAGGATAAGACACAACTGTACGTGACTGATCCAGCATTTATGGGGACAGTTGGACGCTGCTCTTTATGCAGCTCTAACAGACTATAGTGCTGTTATGCCGCACATCATGTGATGAAAACATGCACGTGCTTTGTGAGCCACGCCTCTTGCATGACTGATGGCACAGCTGATTGTTTTCATTTCATATGGTTGTGATGCCTGGTCTCTTTCAGCTGACAATTAAGCATCAGTTTCTCCTGCATCCTTGCCCAAATTAAGAGACATTTTGTTTCCCATTTAGCTCTTCCTCTTTTCCTCCAATCAGCTCTCCATGATCTGTCACCTCAGATGAACCTTGCAGGATTTAAGATTTCATTCAAGACCCTCCTCCTAGTACTGTGTAAAATCCACCACTTTGGTATGCCCTAGTCACTGCTCTATTTCTGTATTACCTACTTCCTACAGTCGACAGTCTTGTCCTACATGCAGAAAATATTTACAGCAGGTATTTGTGGAAGTGATCTTGTTTATAACTGGCACATGTTAACATGAGAAGAGACAAAGGTGTTAGAGTAATAACAAACTATGGCAGCAAACTTGGATTAGTGAAAGATGGCTGGTAGATGGCATAACATACATGAGCTATTTACAGTAAAGTCCTCTTTTCAACTTTTAAAGGAAAACCTCAGCCAGAAATGCAAAAATATATTTTTTATCATCTGTTGATACTCTGAGCTATACTAAAGCTTCAGAATCTAACTTTGTATCCCTCTGTGTTAATTTCTTATATTACAAAATGGTGACTGCAGTGCTGATGTGATCATTTTGTTTTTCAGTCTCTTTGTCTGACTTCCACAATGCAGTTTGCATTCCTATAATGCTGTCACAACCTAGACATAGTAATTTAGATGTTTCCTGACAATTTTATGAATCACTGCTAACAAGTTGTTAAACCTTTTTTATGGCCCATTTAAAGCTTCCTCAACACAAAGTATAAACTAAATGAAAACTCCAGCCAAGCTGGAACTTCCAATGAGGGACCACTCAAAGCTCTTAAATCACAGGCACATGGGATATATGCAAATAACCCTTATGAACACCAGGTGTTTCAGCTAATTGGTGATTCTGAATGCTCATGACTTGTTTTGTCATTTTAACGGACAATTTCAGGCCAATAAATCCAAATCCCACTAGCTGTGGGTATGCATATTTCAGCCTTGTTATGATCTCCATCAGCACAGCACAAGCAAAGTGTTTGACTAAGCATAAGAAACACAGGGCTGTTATACCCACCTGATGTCCATTATCATTAGGGTGACTGCAAAGTATCCCAAATAACAAGCTAAAACAATGAGTGAGAAGGTCACACAGAAAAACCTCTTCATTCAGACTTCCCTTCTCCTCAACCACATCGCCCAGATACTTGAAGCTATTAACCTGTTCCACTATCCTTCCTTCTGGGTCCATATCACTTTGTCAAATCCCACATCAGCGAATACCTCTTCGTCGAACACCTATTTATCAAAGCTCCTATTCAGTGAATGGACTTTTCAGCAGTTTTCCTAGGGCAAAACAATGGTCAGCCACCATCTGGTATTTTCCCTTTTGCCCACAGTATTGCGATCTCAGAGTTGGTATGTTTAGTTAGGGGTGTGGGGGCACAGCCCTCCACATCATGGGGTGTTTGGGGTGTAGCCCCCCCACCTGGGTAGATGTTAAGTTTTATGATTTTGTTTATGTTACTAGGGTGGCCTACCATTGGTTTCCCATAGAAAAAAATTTGCTGAAAAGTCCATTCGCTTATTAGAAGCTTCGATTCATAGGTGTTTGACAAAGAGGTATTTGCTGATGTGAGATTTGATAAAGTGATAAAGACCCCTCCCTTCAATCTCAGTTCTCAGTTTTTTTCTGATTTCCCCAATTTGCTGCCATTACTACAGTCTTTTTTGTCTTTCTCGAGGATCTTGTTTTTTTCCCAAACACCTTTATTGAGTTATCACTTGTGACATAGGCAAATATGCATTCATATAAAAGTTATCATACTATAATTAACATAACAAACATTTTACTTCACATGTATTGCTATATATCATATAACCTAAGCAACATTACATAAATTATTCAATTTCTCCCTCGGATTCACTATACTTCCATGCAGGACTAGTTTAGTCCTGCATGGAAGAGGACATTTAGGAGCAGGAAGGCAGTGCTCCAGACATATTAATGAAGGCGCGCTGCCTGAGCTCCTAAATGGACATGGAGCATGTACGAATGCAGGGGGTGTGTCTGAGAGCAGAGCTCTCAGAATATACATGCCCCTGCAAGCAAGAACAGCAGGTTAGCAATAAGAATAAGTGAGACCACTCATAGGTGTTCGCATACCCCCCAGCAACATCCCCCCAAGTTTATAAGAGCAAAAGTTAATATATAAAATATAAACAAGCTTTTTTTTTAATCAAACAGATATAATTTAACAGTACGTGTGCGGGTTTGCCCATTGCTTAGCTACATTTATTGCAGCTTAAACGGCACAAGAGGATAAAAATCAAGATATATGCAAATGAAGCAGTAATGCAATAGTGTAGTGGGCAGAGCATTCGCCTTACAAGCAATCATTCCCAGTTCAAGTCCCACTCCAGTACATTCCATTTTCCATGTCAAATCACTTTATGAACAATATTTTTTGTTGCATAACCTACTAAATAACATATATTTGTGAATTGGAGTACTGCATTAAACGCAGATGTGAGGTGTCATTGTCATAATGTTGTAAAATCCACAGATAATCACAAGTGCCCCATACGGTATATGTACACATGAATCAGGGATAAAAATCAAAGGTACAATGTGCAATGAATGATAAATCCATAGAGCTTCCAAATCTACCACCTTCCCAAAAAACATTTTATATTACTGTCTAAATTAGTGTGGTGGTAAGCGGGAGTAAGCAATATTAAGAAAGAGTAAGCAATTTAAGCAGTAGTAAGTGGGTTTAAGCCTGTTTGCATGGGGGTAAGCAATGCGCACACAGGTTAAGCAATATTGAAGCTAACTCTCTGTAAGCATATTTAACCAGAGTTTAGCATTGCTTACCGTCGCCCAAACCCACTTACAATTGTTTAAAAGTACCTTAATCACTCTGTATGCAACAGTCACTGTTCTGGCCAGAAACAAAATAAACAGCCTTTGCAGGTATTGAACCCAGGACCCTGTACGCTATAGTCACAGTAGATAACCACTAAGCCATCACAGCAGTACATAAGATTGAGGTATCATCAAACAGATCCTCACTATAGGAAAAATCAAACTGAACATGTGAAAGGAATCTATATACAGTTTTATGTTGTATAACCTACTACATAACATAAATATGTGAACTGGAGTACTTCATTAAGCCCAGATGTGAGGTGTCATTGTAATAAAGTGTTGAAATCCCCTAATAAACACAAGGACCCCGTACAGTGTACGTACACATGAATGATGGATACCAAACACATATATAACATGCAATTAATAATAAATCAATGCTGAAAAGCAAATAATATGCAAATTAATAATTAAGCAACGCTAAGCATTACACAGCCCAGCTTACTAGGTGTAAGCAATGTGTAGGCCAGATAACTCAGTTTGCCCATTGGTATACCTCTTTAAGCAATGCCACCCTTAGGAAGCAGGTTTGCCCATAGCTTAGCATTTTCAAAACTGTCCAATCACAGCAAAGTGCGGAAAAATTGGCCCTATTTAAACCCAACAGGCAGGAATACATCTCATAACTGGTTGCAGCTTCCTCCTGTAGGCACTATGACTGGTATGGGAGAGGGTGTGCACTTTCAGGTGCAACGCTGGGTCTTCCAGGAGTCCAGAGTCATGGTAGGACTCCTTGTGAAAGACAATGACCAAAGACTGCTGCAGGGCCAGTAACAGGGTTCTCAATACAAAGTGAAAGCCTGGGACCATCTCTCCCGTGACCCCACCAGTGCCACTGGCATACGCTGAACTGGTGAGCAGGTCAGGCATCACTATGCCAACCTGAAGTGGAGAAAGAGAGATCTCTTGGATCAGTGGATCCAAGAGGCTAGGAGGGTGGGAGATGTCCCAGCCATGTGTAAGTATCAGTCCACTACCTGTTTAATAATTGCCAGCTCATGTATATTATGGATAGGTATGGCTAAATACTCCTCTTATGTCTTTCACAATGGCAGATGAGCGGGATGTGGAGCAGGAAGCCCATGCCTGTAGATTCCAGCAAATGCGACATGAGGCAGGTTAGTAATACTCTTGCATGTACTGTCATAGGAAATAAATCTAAAAGTAGTAGTAAGTTAATTGCCTGTATAAAACCTGTATTGTTTAAGGCATGTACTGTATACACCAGAGAATATGGCAGGAAGAGTCTCATATAGGTTGTATGTAAATAAAAGCATAATAGCCTGACAATAAAGGTGGAATTCATGTGTTTACTCTGGTATCATATGGTAATGTAGTGTTGCAATCTCTCAATAGTACTGTTGTATTAAGCACTGTTACCCACACTGTGCTACATAAATAAAATGTGTAGGAATGTCTGTATATGACTGTTGTAATCCCAAGAGGTCATGTAGTACAACTAAGAGAGACTTAGACAGAAAACAGTGAAAAGACAGACAACATAATCCAAATAGCACACTCAACTGAGATGTGAACTGTTGTATTTTTAGCACACACAGCCATGGTTCTAATCCTGGGAGTGATACTAGGCTTTATGCAGAATCATACCCCACAATTGTACAGATATGTCCAGAATGTCCAGTAAATTGGTCCATATCTGCTGCCTGTCACCCTGCCCCCCCCCCCCTGGCAAATCAGTGGGATGATCCCAGACATTTAGGCAGCAAATAAGAAATATAACTGATTGTCAGACAGCTATAAGAGCAATCCTGTCACTCTAGCAACTCCCCAAAATGTTATGAGAGTAAGAAGCCAAGTATGTCCCATCTCCACCCCCATGTTGTCAAGCTGTGACCAGAGTGCATGCAGTAACAGAGTGAGGCATATGTGCATAATACTAATGTGGAATCTGGTCATATGTGTGGCAACATTCAGGTAGTGCTAACAAACATTACCCCTACAGGTCTGTCAGATACTGTTTCGTCTGGTATTGTATGGCATTGTTAGTGTTGCAGTTGCTCTGAATAATAAGATATTACTCATCACTGCCACCCATGCTGTGCTACATAATAAAACTGTCTAGGAAATCCTATGTAAGAGTATTGTAATTACAAAGTCAGATTGTAAAATCGCAGGAGAATTATAGACAGAAATCAGACAAGAGATATACAACAATATCTATATAGCACACTCAACTGTGATGGACACTGTTTTATTTTTAGCAGACACAGCCATGGTTTGAATCCTGGGAGTGGTAGTAAGCTATATGCAGAATCATACCCCACAAGTGTACATACTTGTCCAGAATGTCTAGTTAATTGGCCCATATCTGCCAGCTGTTACCCTGTCCCCTGGCATATCAGTGTGCTAATCTCTGACATGTAGGCAGCATTTCATGTCATATAACTGACTGTCAGGCCTGTACATATTTGGAAAATGTCAATGAAAACAAACCTGTCATTGTACAATTCACCAAAGGTTTAACATATGTTCCGGTTCACCTGCATGTGGTCAAGACGTGCCCAGAGTGTGTGCAATAAGAGATGGACAGGTATGTGCATAAAATCAACCTGGAATCTGGGAATATGTGTAGAAACAGTTAGGTAGTGTTAACAAACAATTCCTCCACAGGTATACCGGGTAAGAGGTGTATACTGCAGGTAAAACTCAGTTCATGTATATAGTTGTCTACATCCATACCACTGTCCAAACTAAGGCCATAGGGTAGTATACTAATACCTGTAAGGTACAGATCACAGTACTGACTAGAAAAGTGATGAGAACTACAGGAATATACTAGTTGTTAATTGACATCTTTCTCTCCTCCCCACCATATCTGCAACAATAAACTAAATACACAACTCAATTGGTATGTGCTGCATTAAATCTATTGTTGGGACATATGTCCTATTGTTTGATAAATATTTAAATTTGTTTCTATGCATGTGCCATGTTGAAATACTCCCACATTGGTGGCATGCTGCCATCAATGTACCTGCATGCTGTTGTAATGGCCACTGTGGTTCTATATATGCATGTGTTCAGTTTGCTATGCAACTGTTCCATATCTGGTGTTTTGGGTTAATAGGAATATCGATGCATGCTGTTATACCTAATCCTGGAATGTGTTGACTATTACTAACCCACATATGTTGTAAAATTGAAACACCATAGCACGTTTGGGAAAGCCGGTCCCAGCAGACCCACCTGTCCCACCTCAGCTGGCCATGGCACTGGGCACCAGCACGTCTGGAGCCCGCCCCAGGACCTCCTCATCTGCTGGTCCTGCACCACCTTCGGGTGGAACTGCTTGAGGGGATGGGGCTCGCCTCCCCCTGGGAGCGGGTGTAGACAGGACACTGTCACCCATCGCCAGGTCCGGGGTGTGGTGCGTAGTGAACTCCGCAGGGAGTTTGGAGATCTGCTACGCCAGCTTCAGGGCCATGTGTCACAACTAGACGGTCAGCCTGGCCCTCCTAGTCAGCCCCCAGCACAGCCACCTTCGGGGTTGTGAAGGTGCAGTGGTGAATGCCCATGAGTGGGGACCTCAGTCCCACTGTTTCCACTAGGGGGCTCATGGGCTTCTGATTTTCAAACACCCCTCCCTATCAAGGCGCTTACCTCCCATGTGTCATATACCACCCCTGTATGCTGTCTTGTCTGTCTTGTCTGTTATCCTACCCAACCTACCTTCCCAAATATACCTGCTATCCCTCCCCACATCCCACTCTCACCTGAAAAAAAAAGGGCAATCTGTTCCCCAAACAAAAAAAATCTCACCCCATACATAGCTGTCCATTTCGCACACATGTCCACTGGATACATGTAATCTGGTCTAATTGGCTTCACAGCATATTATTGTTGTCCTCACCCCTCTCTCAGGGGTTTGAGTGTCCAAATCTATCTCCAAATTCAGTGTATATGCACAGCTGTTGCTGTAGAAGAAATGGGCAGCTATGGACCTTCCCTACACCCGTCCTGCACATCCCTAGCTATTTTCCCTACTGTCTTTCCCTCTTTGTGCCCCCTTTTCACCACTTTCCTATCAACCCTTTTTCATTTCTTTTAAAGAAATTAGCATGGGGTAAGGGGGATTAAGCACTTTTAAGCAGCAGTAAGCGGGTTTAAGCCTTTTTGCACTGGGGTAAGCAATGCCTACACAGGATAAGCAATTGAGAAGCTAAATCAGTATAAGAAACTGGAAACGGAAGTTAGCAGTGCTTACCTCCACACAAACCCGCACAAACCCGCTTACAACTGCCTTAACCACTCTGTATCCAACAGCCCTTGTTCTGCCCTGCAGCAAAATAAATAGCCCTTGCAGGTCTTGAACACAGGACCCTGTACACTATAGTCACAACAGTTAACCACTACACCATGACAGCTGTGAAAACAGTTGTTGTTTTTACAATATATCTGTCACTACACATATTGAATAGTATTGAACAATCGCTGTGACTTCTACAATTGTATAGTACATGGTAGTGATATTACTGTTGCATCACATATGTTGTTATATCTAAATATACACATATCAGTTACATACGATGTGATACATCTGGGAAGGTATACACAACAGTAATGTTTGCACATGACAAGGATATGGATATATACATATACATATCTAGATATATGTCTACATGTACATACACATATATATTCATATATATGTATTTATACACATCTGTATAGTGCATTATATATATGGCCATTTATAGATCTCTCTGTATATATGTATATATATATATATATATATATATATATATATATATATATACACACATATATATATTTATATATATATCTATATATATATATATATATATATATATATATATATATATAGGTTCATAGGTTGGTACTAGGCTATTGGCCCTAGGGCCTATGCAAGCCTATCCATAACAATTCCCTGGATATTTCTTCCCACAATATTTACTTCTCTGGGCCCCTGTCTAGCAGGGCGACTGACATGATCCCCGGGGTGAATTTACATATGCGGTGGTGGTGCTGCGGTAGCGTTGTCGCCTCACAGTTAGATGTTGCCTGTTCAATTCTCAGTTAAAGCGTCTTCTGTGTGTCGACATGTGTGAATGGGCGTTCCTTCATTGAAGGTTGTGCGTTAGGCCCGGCAAGCCAGCACGTAAAAATCAACTGCCAATCATTAGCGGACCGGAGTTCCGCTGTGGCAACCCCTAACCAGGAAAAGCCGAAAAACATATATATATGTATATATATATATATATATATATATATATATATATATATATATATGTATGTACATCATATATGTACAGATATACCTATTTATGTCAATATATATGTAGATATCCATAACTATATCTGCATATATATATATATATATATATATATATATATATATATATCTATATATCTGTATATGTGTAGACATATATAGCTGTGTATATGTATATATATATATATATATATATATATATATGTGTGTGTGTGTGTGTGTGTGTGTGTGTGTGTGTGTGTGTGTGTATATATATATATATGTACATATATATATATATATATATATATATATAGATATATAAAAATATATCCATATATGTATGTAGATATGTATATGTCTATATATATATATATATATATATATATATATATATATATATATATATATATATATATATGTTTACCATATGTCCAGAACATGGAGTGGGGGTCCTACCTCAGCACCAATAGTCTCAATCTCTTAGTGCAAGGGGATGTCATGTATGTATTGCAGGCATATATGTAGACTGTTGCTACTGTAACAGGGGTTGTCTTAACAGACGTGTGTGGGAGGTCATATCTGCTATTGACATGTATGTCATTGGTTACTGACAGACATCCTAAGGACATCATAGTACAGTACCACTGATAACACAGTAATGTTCCTGTAGACTACAGCAGAGATATGACCAATATATGTGGACAGACTGGCACTCTCTGGTCAGTCCAGAGGTATACACAGATCCCCTTTGTGCGAGACATGTGGACCATGCCTGACAATGTGGATGTTAACAGCCATGTACATGGGTATATCACGTAAATACTGGACTACATATGCCCGCACAGTTTATGCATTCACACATGCCTGTCTGCCCTGACACATAATAACTGGTGGTGCAGAGGTCACATGGCCACATACTACCCAGTAGTTAGTGACATACATCTGTACAGAATCCCACTGCTTTGTCAGAAATAGTGGCCTGGCAGCAGTATGTCTTGCAAATATCTGGACGTAACATCACACTGGGTAATTACACTAAGCTGCTAGGCATGTTACAAAGCACTGTGCAAACTACAGGTAGACTGTCAAAACACTGGCCTACATTTTGTATGGGGGAATACACATGTACCTGCAAATATAGCAGGCTCTACAGGCATGTCACAGCACAGAGTAACAGACACCTGTGAGAAAGTGCATACCCACAACCAATATGAACACATCCACACCCACATATGGTACGCAAGCTTAATATGACACTATATGGACTGACTGATCAACACCATCCTTATATGTGCCACTCACACACTAACCCTACATAAACTGGGTCATGACACAGTGTGGTGCAATGCCTGTCTGTGGTATGGGACACGTGTGTGTTTGGCCCTACAAACATGTGAGCCAATAGGGTACCATACACTGGAGCAGCATGTAACATCAGATAGAACAGGACCAAAAACAATGGCATCTACCACAGTCTGTGCACAGACCAAGGTACGTATTCGCAATACACATACTGTCGACAATCACCATAAGTACACGGTCCCCACTACTGTACACACAACCGCAGAATTCCCAGGTTATGTCCTCAGAAATAACCCCTACTATACATAACATGTCTAGCAGTCTGATATCTGACTGGCTTGTTATCAGGTATGATCAGGTATGATGTCAATAAATAATGGTGTACAGAACATATGCACCTCTTACTGCATGACATATGTACAAAGGTTGACAGACTTGTGGCTGGAGCCACAAACACTGGGCCAATATTGGCATGTTGCTGTGATACCCTCATACATTTACTGTTGTAACAGAGTTTGTTGTGATATATGTCCTATGAGGGGTATGAAGTCAGTAACTCTCATGGCTGCCACCACGTACTGACTGCAATATTCATACTATGATTCGGCAGTTCTATGATAGGTGATCTATGATAACACAAGAAACATAAGACTCCAAACACTGCCCAGTCTGCAGATAACCCTACAGGTGGGAGTTTCCTCAAACACATAACACTGTCATGACAGGTAGTAAATCATGTAGACCAGCCATATCACCACAAACCCTGTTAAACCAACATTACTCCAAATGCAGAAGAGCAACACTTACATTCTGTAGTTATGTCTGGCATATCCCCCTCCTGCTTGTTGGCCTGTCTCCACAGTGCATGTTGTTAGAGGTATATCCTAATACCATCTGTGATGCTGTTTGCCAAACACTGACATGAGGTCCTGCTCACAGTGAATGAAAAGGCCCAATACCCACATGATGTTCCTAGGTATAAGAGTGTGTTTCCATGCAATTGGCCATGGGAATGTTACCACAGCTGTTCCACATGTAATCAGCTAGTGGTGGACTGCAATTCGTGCAGAGGCCATCAGCTGATCATGAGCATCACTTACAAAACACAAGATGCTGCCTAAGCAAAGCAGGTGTACTTCTCCACATCCACCAGAGAGGGTGTGAGAGAGACAGACAGAGACAAAGTAAGACAGAGAGGGGGTGGGAGAGTAAAACCTAAGCATGTTTGCATCACACACTTACCAGTACAGGGTTTTAAACTTCTGTCTGACTATGTATTGCTATCACATGTCTATGCAGTTATTGCATGCTCTACAGAGCTTACTTGTTGGGGAGCTGTCCAAAGGTATGTCTGATGGTAAGTGACATCTGCAACAGTGATATAGGAGGGATAAGATAGATGTAGTACACATGCCTGTCCACATGAACAGGTGTCAACGTCGACACAGCCACACTCTCTCAGGGACTCACACACATTAACACAGTTGGCAGGGTCAGGATTAGACTTCCTAACTAGCTAGTTTGCCACAATACAGTAATACGCAGATATCATATGCACCACAGGGGTTATCAGGATGATATATGGGCAAAGGGTATGTGAAGGTGTCTGACATCAGAAGGCATGCTTCAGTAGGCCAATGGGAGGTGTAGTGAGTGTGAATAGTGTCGAAATCATTATACTCCACACACACACACACACACACACACACACACACACACACACACACACACACACACACAGGTTGCCAGTACTGACAGGCATGGGTGCATTGCTTCACAGGTGTGTAGTGGTTGACTTTGCCAGAAGGCTGTACAGGGCTAGGTAAAGGGTATACCTTAGCATCAGGCCACATGAAAATAGTCTGCAGTGTGGCTCAGGGGTGCAGTGTCAGGATTGGCCCACATTGGTGGGTATTGTATTCACCATCCAGTCATCTGGGTTACTATTGTGGGTGGCCAGTGCTGTGCAATGCTTGCCATGTATGTGTTCTATAGTCCATGACATGGATGGTGTCTGGGATGTGCACACGTCCCACATGCATGTTCTGTGACATGTGGAAGTGTACCTGGGGTGTCTGGAGCATGTTGTGTACACAGATTGTCATCATCAGATGTGCCATTCCTGGCCACATGTGGTGGGAACTGGCAATGGAGACGAGGTTGACCCTGCACCTATACTGACAGCATGATAAGGTATTCCTTGGTGTCAGTGGCATCTCTTCATACAGGGCATGTGTGATATGTCCTTTGTGGGTTATATTTGATGGCACTACAGTTGTTGCAGGTGTCCAGTGGGAAACATAGTGAAAGAGCACTGTATGCAATTATGTGCCTATTGTAGTGATGGGACAGGATGCCATGCCCTCTGTAGTCCACTGCAATCACACCATGGTTACTATCTGTGGGCAATATGCAGGTAATTACCAACAAAGTGGTTGTTGCCTAGCCGAGTATGTTTGTGTATGAGACATGGGTTGAGAGTGTTCTCTGGGTGATACAAGGGTTGCCTAAATTGTTCGCCAGGCCTTGATGTCACATGTAGGGGTATGGAATGTCAACCCCAGCCTCTCTGCTGTTTGACATCTGTTATCCTTGTAAGGTGGACATTGTGACATATAATAGGCCCACCATATAAGACATTTGCAAAACCCACTCCACAATGAGTCCAGTTGTTACACACTCACAGCCAACTCCACACAGGATACAAATGACAAACACAGACACACCAAGTCTCACAGTTGCCATGTCTGGGATTGGAACTCCTACCTAACTAGTACATCACACTACAGCATCACACAGTTATAGCACACGCCATGGAGATTACTGGGCTACTCCTTCTCCAAAGATGTTTTTCAATGTGAATGACATCAGCAGGTTTGCCATAGAAGGGCAATGGAGGTTGTAGTGACTGTGAATGGCCTCAAAAGCATTGCTCCCTACACATGCAAACACACAAGCATCCACACTTGCCATGTCTGGGAATAGAACCCCTACCTAACTAGTACATCACACTACAGCATTACACAATTATTGGACATGCCATTGAGATTACTGAGCTACTCTTTCCCCAAAGGTGTATTTCAAAGTGAATGACATCAGCAACGTTGACAAGGTTGGGCAATGGAAAGTGTTTTTCATAGGTTCATAGGGTCATACATTGATACTAGGCTATCGGCCCTAGGGCCTATACATGCCTACACATGACAATTCTCTGGCTATGACTTCCCACAATATTTACTTCCCTGCACCCCTGTCAGGGCAGCTGACATGATCCCTGAGGTAAATGTCCTATCTGCCAGCCAATCACCCAGGTTCCTTTTGAAGAGGGCCAAAGAGGCACTCTACTTGACATGCATGAGCAGTCTATTCCAGAGTCTGGGGAATCTCTAGGTCAGGAACAGATCCCTCCTGCATGATGACAGGATTTGGATCCCTGGAGCATGTGGCTGCGAGAGCTTTGAATTCTCTAGGTGCAGCATGTCCAGCAGCTGTGGGTTTGACATGGCATGGTATGTTAAGCAGAGATTGCCTTTGAGAACACAATACTTGACAGAGTATAGCTGGATGATTTTCAGACAGTCAGCATAGGCATCTGGTTTAGGTCTGTGGTCATTTCGTGAGGTATGTCTGCAGCCTCTCTACTTGTTGCAGATGTCTTGTGAGATACATACATAACAGGCCACTGTAGTCTCTACTGGGTTTACAGAGAGATGCCTACAGTGGGACAGTGGCCTCCTTTTCCTGGATGTAAAGCCCTTAGTGGGAGGTGTGCCACATAGGTGGGTTTCCTGACTGTTGTGGTGATGTGGTTATCAAAGGTGAGACCACTGTCCACCTGTGTCCCTAAGTCTGTTATCACACTTTAGGTGTTTAGTGTACTGCCACCTATGTGGTACTTCACAGGTACATGTGCCTTCCCAATGAGGATAACTATATATTTCTTTGCATTGATCTTGAGGCCATGGCTCAGGCACCAAGCATGTCTTTCTGTAAGGCCCTTCTGTAGAATATCCACATCATGTGGGGATTCAGTATTGGCTCCCAGTGTGCAGTCATCTGTGACCTTTGTTTGCCGGTGTCCCTTACTGTTGGACTGTACTTCAGAGCAGTAGATGCCAAACAAGGGCAGTTCCAGGACTGAACCCTAAGGTACTCCAACTGTCACTTGTCTGGAGCTCGTGTTGGTGTCACCTACATTTACAGTGTGGGTTGTGTCAGAACAGCAGTTGTCAGCCCATCGGGTGACATTGGGAGTAATGGCCAGCTTGATACATTTAACTATGATTCCAGACTGGGGGATGGTGTAGAAGGGCTTGGTGATGTCCAGGTAGGCTGTGTGAACCACCTTACCCTCATCCACGGCTCTGGAGACGGATTCACAGTTGTCATTCAGGTTGAGGTGACATGATTGGCCCTTCACAAACCAAACCTGGTTAGGGTCCAGTGTTTGCAGGTTTCCAATACCTTTGTTTTACTTTCCATGATAATACATTCCATGGCCTTGCAGATTAGGCACATCATACTGCTAGGGACTGTAATTCCCAGAATCCAAGGTGGATTCCCCCCTTGTGGTCTGGGATAACTGTAGCTGTGCGCCACACAGTGGGCATGAAGCCTGAGGTGTGGCTATGATTAGACATGGCACGTAGGTGAGGTGCATGTGCAGTTTGTAGTTCATGTAGTACACAGCCCGGGATGTTGACTGGTCCCATGGTTGCTGTTGTCATACCTCTGTAGAGTGTGTTTTTTACCTATGTGGCCATTATTACTGGAATATGGCATTTTATCCATGTTGAGATGGGCACTTTGGGGCTTGGGAGGTGGGTGCAGTTGGCACTAAATCAATCTGCCAGGATATTGGCAATATCCCTGGGAGTAGATTTATTACCATCCTGTTGTAGCTCACAGCAGTTCTGAGCATTGCCATTTAGATTCCTCAGATAGGTATGGAATGGCTTGTAGTTGTCTTTGGCATCTTTGGCAAATAACATCATTATGTTCATAACTAGCTTTGGTGGATGTTATGAGGGGTCTCTGCCTCTTACTGTAGCTGGTAGGAGAGTATTTTGCATCCTGGAAAGTCCTCGATTTCTGCAACAGTTTCCTCCTTTTGTTGTACAGTATGTTTATGGCAGGGGTCCACCACATTGGCATCCTTTTTTTGGTGGGGAGCTTCTTGGTTCAGTACTGGATGCACAATTCAAGCACGAGTGGATGGGCTCGTACAGTGCCTTCATGTATGATTCAGCAGTTGTCCTTTCAGTTCCCATCTGCATGGATGTCATGATGTTAGTCACGTTTGACATGTAGCATGACATTGGCTTTGGAGATGTGTGTTACGGAGGTTTACTTACTGGGGTGTGGGAGAGGGATGTTGATGTTAAGGGTGATTAGCTCATGGGCATACCTGACCACCAATGGGGTGACCATAAGTGTGGAGCATTGATTTCCCATGTTGGTAATGACCAGGTCTAGGATATTTGAGCCCCTGGTGGGATTATGGGTTACTTCATCTAGGACATTGGGAATTACATCTTCCAAGAACTGTTGATCACACATGTTGGTACACAAGTATTTTTCCCAGTTAATGTTAGGGTTGTGTAAGTCACCCAGTATTAGGGTGTTTGCTTGTATCATAATATTTCACAGTATGTTTCAAAAGCTGTAGTGGGTATCATGGGGCATGGTGGGGGATCTGTAGCAAGCTATACAATTTGGAATGCAGTCTAACCTACTGTTGGTTGCACCGTGGGTATTTCAGACACATTCTGTTGGGCGAGTAGCCTGGTGGTGTGAACATCCTTGATGAATATGGACAGTCCTCCACTTTTATTGTTTTGATCCTGGTTTGGTGGCCAACAGGTGTGGTGAGAGCTGTACCTGGTATTGCAGGGGTGCTCTTTGGAGGCTTGGATCAGGTCTCTGTTACTGCACAGTTATCAATGTTCTCCATTTGTAGGCGTGCGTAGTGACTGTGAATGGTCAAAAAAACATTGATCCCTACACACACTTTCCATGTCTGGGAATAGAACTCCTACCTAACAAGTTTATCACACTACAGCATTATGCAGTTATAGGACATGCTATGGAGATCACTGGGCTATTCTTTCCCCAAAGGTGTATTTCAAAGTGAATGACATCAGCAGCCATGCCAAAGTAGGACATTTGAAATTGTAGTGAGTGTGACTGGCCTAAAAAGCATTGATCCCTACACAGACAGACAAACACACACAGTTGCCATGTCTGAGACTTGAACTCCTACCTAACTAGTACATCACACTACAGCATTATGGAGTTATAAGCTGCACTGCAGAGATTACAGGGCTACTACTTCCCCAAAAGTGTACTTCAAGGTGAAGACATTAGCAGGCTTGCCATAGTAGGGCAATGGGGAGTGCAGTGTGTGTATATGGGCCATAACCCATTAATCTAGAGGCAGACACACCACACTCAGGCACACACAGGTTTATATTTCACAGGTACGTGTATACAACTGCTAGATGACTACTGACTTGTACAGTCATGTTGCACGGTTAGCACTAGCACCACAGACACTATAGTGATGAGGGATTCCATAAGCAAATGTCTACGGTGATTGACATTTGCACATTATGTGGTTTTAGCCAATTGGATGTGTGCTGGGTGGGACAGGCCTCATGATGGAAGGCTCTTTGTCACTGTCACTCTCTTCCACACATCTATGTATGTGTACTTTTGGCCTATTATAGTGTGTTGTCTTTGGATGTATGTGTGTGCAAAGCATGACTGGTGCGTACTGAGTAGTGTGTGCACTAACATCTGCGACTGTTAGATATGTATGGTCCACTGTTGTTGCCAGACATGAGCTTCATTTCTTTAAGTGTGTGAGCATGCCCAGTATGACCTTTCAGTATTTTGTTGTCTGACATGACCTTCATTTCTCCAAGTGTGGGAGCATGCCCAGTATGACCATCTGTATTGAATGTGTGAATCCATTCCAGGTAGATTGTACTCCAGTGCAGACTTTTGTGTTCTACACCTACAGCTAGAAAACTGGTTCTGCAGGATATCTGTAGATCAGTTGACAATATGGGGTCAAAATGGGCAAAGGATAGTGGATTACTGTAGTTAATTGTGTCTGTGCTGTTTCTGCTACATGGTACTGGTGTTAGCAGGGATATTCAGACATGTGTACTGTTTTACACTGTGATGTTTTATGTCATAAAGTACTGTCAGGTAGACATATTTGCTTGTAGTGATGTCCTGGGGAACACAGGGTGAATGCCCAGTATTGTGGTCATCAGCCTACATATTCTTACACACTCATGCCATTCTGGAGGGGAAGTTGCAGACACTTGCTGCTGGGTGTGTTTAAAAGGTTCAGCACCTTGGTACAGTAGTGGAAGAGGATCCCATGCTTGTACATCCATCGATGTGACAGTATGGCCATATCCTACTATGTCCAGACCTCACAGCTGTACAGATTCACACAGGTTACCCAGAGGCAAGGGTCATAATTCTGGACATTAACCCTACGCATTGTTGTTTGCGAGCAGGTTTGTAGCCACCCATTCTTGTGTTTGCAGCCAGGGATAGTATGTGCACACAGCTGAGTTTAGGACTTCGCACACTCCATGCTGCCCATGCTGCCACCCCCCCCCCTATTATTCTATCCTCTTCCATACATTATGCAAACATTATCTGATATGTTCCCTATAGTTATCACCTCATCGCAGCAGTAATTTGGTGTTGGTCCACAGTTCATGCAGTAGGACATGGTGGGCATGTTACTGTGATTTGTCCACATGCCCTTGCATTTGGGTTTTGTGGACTGTGGTATGTTGTTATTTGGGAGTCCATGACATAACATACATTGGCAGTATGGGTGAGACACAGGCCTTTGGCAGAGGACTGTAGGCCATTTAGTATTGATGCAGGCCAGCTGTAGCAGGCCGTTGCATTTTGTCACTCCTAAAGTCCCAGACTGTGATACACTATATTCCCCTGGGGTGACAGGGTAGATGTGCAAGGTGTTCATGCCAATACTTTCTGTCAGTATTGATCCAGTGGTGTGGATGCTGGCAGGTTGCTGCTTACAGCTAGGGACACACCTGCATGGGACAACTGCTCTGCATGCTGCATTATTTCGCTATTGCCATACACAGGTGGGGGTCATATTGTACTCATTCCATCTGCAGGGATAAGACCGGAGAGGTACCTGTGGGTGTTGGTGAGGTGAGCTGGGTGCATGTGTACTATGGACACTACTTGCATCTGACTCACAGATATGCATAGGCGATTACACATATGCTGGCTTGTGCAGGGACATCAGCTGTTTCTCAATACATCAGTCCTATCACCTTTGTGGTCTGCCAGTGTTTGGCCAGATGACATCGGTATTCCCTACTACAAACCCAGATAATGTGATGCATACCTGTATGTACAATTCCAAGGGTGTGTCCATTTGACAGTTACATATTATACACTGTCTCTCTGGGGTACTTCCCCCTGTGTACTGCTTGTATGTCTGGGCCCACATTCATGCCATGTCCATCTTTCAAATGGTGACACATATTACTTCCAAACATTTACTATGGCTTACTGATGGAATGTGTTATACTGGGAAGCATTGTGTTTGGCACTGCAGTTGTGAGACAGTTGCCCTGTCATCTGCAGTACTAGGCAATGGCCACAGGACAAACCTCACCATGCATATGGATTCACTTCATAACACACTGAAATACCAAAACACTGAAAACGAAAAAACTTCATAATATGGAAGACCAAAACACTGAAAACCAAAATCCTGAAAACTCAAAATCCTGAATGTCAAAACACTGAAAATAGATAAAATACATATACTGACTGTATACAACAAAACCCTAATTACATTCCTTCAAATATAGTGAAGTGCAATCTTGGAGTTGATATATTTAAGTAGCAGGGGATGTGGGGGGTGCAGGGGGGCTTGCCCCCCTACTTATACTTGGTGGAAAGTAATATGATTTATCTTGTTTAAACTCAATATATGTATGATGTGTGTTTTAAGTGTTTTGAGTTTCAATATTTTGAGTTTTCAGGATTTTGAACTTTCAGGATTTTGGTTTCAGTGTTTTGAGTTTCAGTATTGTGATATTTCAGTGTTATGAAGTGAATTCATATATATACATACACACACACACACACACACACACACACACACACACACACACACACACATATATATATATATATATATATATATATATATATACATATATATATATATATATATATATATATATATATATATATATACATATACATACATATATATTTACTAGTACTTGTTTGCTGCCACTTGCTCAAGAATGCAAATACCTGAACTCCTACTAGCCAGATCTTCAGTAACTGCTTAGCCCTCCCAACACCCAACCCTACAACATTCAATAGCCTTACCAGAGTCTTAACTCTTACCCTAAAACTTCCACACTGTTCCTAATTCCAGTCCTCATTCTCTAAACCTAAACTCCCTTCCTGCTTTCTAATCTTAAATTCCTTGATTGCTCCCTGAAATCAAAACTCCATTCCCATTCCCTAAACCTAAAATACCTTTCCCACTTCCTAGTCCTAAAACTTCCTTCCTATTCCCTAAACCTAAAATACACTTCCCACTTCATAATCCTAAAACTGCCTTCCCATTCCCTAATCCTAAAATAACCTTCCCACTTCCTAATCCTAAAACTCCCTTCCTATTCCCTAAACCTAAAATACCCGTCCCACTCCCTAACCCTAAAACTCCCTTCCAATTCCCTAAACCTAAAACACACTTCCCACTCCATAATTGTAAAACTGCCATCCTAGTCCATAAACCTAAAACACCCTTCCAACTCCCTAACCCTAAAACCCCCTTCCCATTCCCTAAACCTAAAACACCTTTCCTGCTCCCCAACCCTAAAACTCCCTTCCCATTCCCTAAACTTAAAACACCCTTCCTACTCCCTCACCCTAAAACTCCCTTCCTATTCCCTAAATCTAAAATACACTTCCCATTCCCTAATCTTAAAACTGCCTTTCTGTTCCCTAAACCTAAAACATCCTTCCCACTCCCTAACCCTAAAACTCCATTCCCATTCCCTAACCCTAAAACTCCCTTCCCATTCCCTAAACCTAAAACACCCTTCCCAATCCCTAACCCTAAAACTCCATTCCCATTCCCTAACCCTAAAACTCCCTTCCCATTCCCTAAACCTAAAACACCCTTCCCACTCCCTAACACTAAAACTCCATTCCCTAACCCTAAAACTTCCTTCCCATTCCTTAAACCTAAAACACCCTTCCCAATCCCTAACCCTAAAACTCCATTCCCATTCCCTAACCCTAAAACTCCATTCCCATTCCCTAAACCTAAAACACCCTTCCCACTCCCTAACACTAAAACTCCCTTCCCTAAACCTAAATACCACCTGCCCCCACCTCAAGCTGCCACACTTTCATTACTTGAACTCGAATAATGTGTTCAGGTAAGGTGTGGTAGCTGCTTTCCTGAACTCATATTTGAGTTTTAGCGTGAGAGGCAGCCTATACAAACTACAAGATGCTCTAGTCCTTGGCTTCAGGACAGTGGATTTTGAGCTCTTGGAAATTTTTTTTGGATGGCATGTATCACAAGAAGGGTTTTAGACAAACCTTGTTATATATATGGCTCCATGGTGCAGTGGTTTGCATTGTCACCTCACAGCAAGAGGTTTTCTGGTTTGATTCTCGGCTGGGGTGCCTTCTGTATAGAGTCTGCATGTCTTCCCTGCAGTCATGTGGGTTTCCTCCCATGTTATAAAGACATGTCTGGAGCATTTCTCCCTGGGTCTCCATTGCAAATTGTCTCGTTCCAAGTTGGACTTTCCTGGTAAATAAATATTAATAAAATATATGTGTGTGTGTGTATTTATACAGTCCACCACAATGGTACACAAGCTGTAAAGACTGCTTGGTTATATAAAGACAAACAAAAACTACCCAGCACAACAAAAGAACATAAATAATACAGTTCTTTAACTGAAAACTTTCAATACAAACAACAGTCCTCCAAACAGACCCGGGTTTCCAGTTGTACGCTTTGATCCCTATTATATCCCCCCTTATTTTAGGCTTTGTCCAGACTTTTTGCACTAAGAGGTTGAGAGGTATTGTGTGTAATGCTCTAGTTAAGGGGGAACGGTTAGTCAATTAACTTGATCAGGCTTGACCCTTTAACATGGTTACAGGAGAAAAGAGCCTGAATCCTGTACACCCACTACCAGATTGCTGTAGGAATTGTGAATTTCAGTTTCAGTACATTTTCATGGAATTATGAGTTTCAGTGCATTTAAATGGAATTGTGAGTTTTAAGGGAAGAAAAGTTTGCTGTTGCTCATGCTAAGTCTGTTTCCAATGTGCAATTAACTGTTTTGTTCAGCAAATGGCAATCACCGTTTGTACTGTAGAATTTGAAAGCAGTGTTAGTAGAATAATTGCCTTTGGTGCAGAAGGCTGTGGGTTCTACTCTCACACCATGTAGATTGAGTGTTGATATTGCAATCCCCTTTTGACTGCTGATTATGTGGAGCATTTTAATGGGGGATAGGGTTTCTGCACTCTTGAGTGTGTCTTCCTTTGAATGAGATACCTAATTACTATGGACATGTTGGTTTGTCAGTCATTCGCTATTGTAATATTACCAGCTTTCCAATGTTTTCTTTTATTAATGTAACATAGGCAATGAATTCTTCAAGCACAGCAGGCACTGAATTTGTAGATGAAAAACTGAAATGTAAATTTGTTTGCCAGTAGCAACCTCTTCATTAATTGCAGATCTATTTAATGTGGAATTATTCAGATGACTTTTACTTCTGTAGAGATTGTGCATATTGACTGATATTAGTAGATTGTAATGACAGAGTTTGAGTGGCCTTTTATGGTTGAAATTTTCTGAAATGGGTAGTTTTATCATTACTGGTTCATGCAGTTTGCTTCATTGCTTACTTTAAAACATATTCTAACATGTGGTGCTGTATTACACAAGGAATATAATTTAATACACTCAGTAAGATGAATCAAAGAACACATACATGTATGTGTGGTCCTAAAAATGTGTGCAAGGAGGCTATGATTTGAAAACAGCCCAAAGGTGAACTTAATCCTCCACTGGCCAGATACATTTTCTTTGAATTTGGGTTTTAATGCCTTTTTACTGAATGTGAGTTTCAAGGGCATAGAAGTTTACATCTCATGCTAAGTCTGTTTTCATTGTGAGACTGTCTTGTTTGTTTATGGCTATCAGTGTTTGTGCTATAAAATTTTAATTTAAAACACTGACACATTTGAACAGTGTTTATGGTAACTGGGGAGAAATAGCCAAGTAATGAAACACTGGAATTTATGTCGAGGGTGTTGCTGCAGAGGGCGATAAGGTGTTGCTGCAGGAGGGGCTGCTCTGGGGAGGGACTGATCTATTGCCATGCCTAGAGCCCCATTTGACCATGATCCAGCTCTTGATATGTGACACAGCACCACTGAGGGTGACAACCCACAACATCATGAACACTGTCAACAATAACGGCTTCATACATATATGTATTTACTAGTATCACAGCTACACCATACATGTTTTCATGGTCTGTCTCCAATAACTCCCAAGATTTTGCTGTATTCAACAACTCTTTAGTTAGTTTTTATCCAAGCAAAATATGTAGGTTTTTGACTCACTGCACCACATTGTTTGAATTTGTATCAATAATCGCCCTCTTTTTAATACCATTTGCATCGACGATCGCCCTCTTTTTAATACCATTTGCATCAACGATCGCCCTCTTTTTAATACCATTTGCATCAATGATCGCCCCCTTTTTAATACCATTTGCATTGACGATCGTCCTCATTTTAACACTATTGCTTTTTTCCATCTCTTCATACTTCCATTTGTATATTTTGCAGGTCACGGTATTTCTCAGATTAGTGCACTAGTGTTCATTGTGTCTTTGATTCACCCCCACCCAGCAAGTGGCACTGCTCTTCATGAAGAATTGGCTACTGTGACACAAAAACTGTTTCTTAATTCCTGACAGTATTTCAGAACCAGGATTAAACCCAAAAACAATGAGTAAGTTTGAACCTGCCAGAATAAAAAACACTTTAATCTATATTAGTGAGTGATATATCACAGCATGCTTTGGAAACTATTTATTAACTTTCTCAGTTCTCACTCTTGACCGAGCTATAGATGACATCTAAATAAATCTAGTAGCTATAATTAAGTATGAAAGAAACCAAACTCTTACGCATACAAAATATTCTGAGATACCACCATGTCAATTCCAAAACACTGTTTCAGACTATTATTATTATTAGTAGTAAGTAGTATAGTAGCAGGAATAGTAATATTACCAGTAGTGGTAGTAGTAGTGGCAGAAGCAGTAGTAGTAGTGGTAGTAGCAGTAGTAACACCAGTAGTGGTAGTAGTAGTAGTAACATTAGTAGATGTAGTGGTAGTAGTAGAAGCAGTAGTAGTAGTAATAGCAGTAGCAGTACTACTAGTAATGGTAACAGTAGTAGCTGAAGTAATATTACTACCAATATTAGTGGTAGTAATAGTAGTAATAGTATTAGTAGCAGTAGTATTAGTAGCAATAATAGTAGTAGTAATAGTACTAGTAGCAGTAGTATTAGTGGTAATAGCAATAGCAGCAGTAGGAGTAGTAGTGTTAGTAATAGCAGTAATGTTAATGGTAGTAGTAGAAATGGTGGTAGTAGTAACAGCAGTAGCAGAGGTAGTGCTGGTAGTAGTGGTAGCAGCAGCAGTAGTAGTAGTACTAACAGGCAGCAGTTGCAGCAATAGAAGTAGCAGCAGTAGTAGTAGTAGTAATGGTAGTAGTAGTAGTAATAATAGCAGCAGCAGTAGTACTAATTGTAGTGATTGTAGTAGTAGTAGTAGCATGAGTGGTAATGTTAGTAGTAGTAGTAATAGTGGTAATAGTAACATCGGTAATAGTAACAGCATAGCAGTAGTAGTGATAGTAGTAGTAGTAATAGCAGCAGTAGCGGTATTAGCAGGTAGCAGTAGCAGCAGTAGAAGTAGCAGTAGTAGTAGTGGTGGTAGTAGTAGTAGTAGTAGTAATAGCAGCAGTAGCAGTAGTAGTACTAGTGGTAGTGGTAGTAGTACTACTGCTACTGCTATTACTACTACTACTACTACCACTAGTACTAGAGGTAGTAGTGGCAGTAGAAGTAGTACTAGTGGTAGTGTAGTAGTAGTAGTAGTAGTATTGACTTTGCCAGTTTTGTATCATTTTTCAAACCACTATAAGATGTTCTGAATTCAGAGATTCATAGATTAGTGCTTTACTCATGGATCAGAACTCACTAATGAGGGATATTTCCACAACAGAGCAGTGACGGCTATGCAAGAATATTAAGCAATTTGAGTTCAGTGATAAATAAAATAACACACTAGGGAACTCAGAGCAATCAGCAAAGAAGTACAAGAAGCAACATTAACTAGATGAAAACTATTTGTACAAGATGCATTTTTAGCCAGTTTAATCAAAACACCCTTTTCCTGGCAAAGTCACTGCAAAGGAGTATCTCTGTGTTCCCCCAGCAGTGTAGTAGCAAACGTGGACTTGATTACATTAAGCCTAGACATATAGGAGTACAGACCCCTGTACTGCAGTGCAGGGTGGTCTTTAGCACCACAGAAAAAACTATTTATTTATTTATTGTAATGCAGATTCGTTACTCTGGCACTGCATTTTCTGATATTTTGCTTCACTTTCCTAAAGCAAGAAAAAAACTTGAAGTAAGTCTCCCAGCATTAGTTTCTCATCATTATTATTGTAACACTAAAAGCTATGTAATATATTGTTTCATGGCAATGAATCATCCATAACTCACTACTGTGTAAATAGGTGCATAACATATAATATATTGTTTCATGGCAATGAATCATCCATAACTCACTACTGTGTAAATAGGTGCATAACATATAATATATTGTTTCATGGCAATGAATCATCCATAACTCACTACTGTGTAAATAGGTGCATAACATATAATATATTGTTTCATGGCAATGAATCATCCATAACTCACTACTGTGTAAATAGGTGCATAACATATAATATATTGTTTCATGGCAATGAATCATCCATAACTCACTACTGTGTAAATAGCTGCATAACATATAATATATTGTTTCATGGCAATGAATCATCCATAACTCACTACTGTGTAAATAGGTGCATAACATATAATATATTGTTTCATGGCAATGAATCATCCATAACTCACTACTGTGTAAATAGGTGCATAACATATAATATATTGTTTCATGGCAATGAATCATCCATAACTCACTACTGTGTAAATAGGTGCATAACGTATATTATATTGTTTCATGGCAATGAATCATCCATAACTCACTACTGTGTAAATAGGTGCATAACATATAATATATTGTTTCATGGCAATGAATCATCCATAACTCACTACTGTGTAAATAGGTGCATAACATATAATATATTGTTTCATGGCAATGAATCATCCATAACTCACTACTGTGTAAATAGGTGCATAACATATAATATATTGTTTCATGGCAATGAATCATCCATAACTCACTACTGTGTAAATAGGTGCATAACATATAATATATTGTTTCATGGCAATGAATCATCCATAACTCACTACTGTGTAAATAGGTGCATAACATATAATATATTGTTTCATGGCAATGAATCATCCATAACTCACTACTGTGTAAATAGGTGCATAACATATAATATATTGTTTCATGGCAATGAATCATCCATAACTCACTACTGTGTAAATAGGTGCATAACACATATTAGAATCAGCAAGAACGACTGTTTTATTTAATCAAATGATTATGGACTGTTAACCATTTATTCTTCACACCCAAATAAAAAGGCAACCCTGCCACTTAAATGAAATAAATAACATTTGCTGCTCAGCATTTTGCAAAGGAATATACATTTAAATAGATGCAAGAATGCTATATTAAAGTATGATAAACTATACCATTCTTGGAAAGTTGCAGTGTTGGTTGAAGCCCATCCATGCACATTCCAGCAACCGTAACTGTGCGAGAGTTATTCTATCCCTTTATCCAAGCTGCAGGAACCTAACAGATGACTTTAACAAAGGTGATACACAGAGGAATTTATGTGTCAGGGGTGGAGAGTGAGTTTTTGCAAAGAAAAAAACATTCTTTGATTACAAGTTCATAGAAATGTATTTTTGGAAAGTGAACTTCATAGTTTCAAGATATGGTCTTTCATTGCGCAGTATATCTTTCAATGAGCAATATATCTCATTTCTCAATATATCTCCCTCCTCTTTGTACTTTGAATTGCTTTCATACACTTTACTTGAAAGAAATAGTAGGCTAAACAGTTATTGGAAGAACTAGCCTTGTGTTTCACTTAATGGCATAGCTAGAAGTAAAAATGTACTGATATACTGACCACATCTTTTCAGGTGGTAGGTGTAAAATAGAGATTTATAGATTATATTGGTAGTTAAATGGTTTCTGTATTTAGAAAATTACATAAATTTGAAAATGTACTAGGGTTTAGTAGAAGGAAAGCTAATGCCCAAACACACTTGTATTTAGTTTACATGCCAGGAGGTTTCATTGCACACCCATATTTATGATTAATTGTGCTTAATTATACTAGTTGTAAATTTTGCAGTGCCTTCATAGTCTCCAAGCACTTGGTGGAAGACAGGCCATAGTCTATAAAATATGCTTTGTTTGCAATCTCCTAAAATTATATTCTGTAAGATTGTCAGGTGCCACATGTATATATCTATTTGCCTTTAAGCTGTGTTCTTCCTTTACGTGCACTTTTGGGCATAGAGTTAATTTTGACTACTAGAGAGGCATATGAAAATAGGTCACATTCATATCAAGTGGTCTGAACAATATACAAACTGACATTATTCAAATTCAGAGTTACAGAATTAATGTTTATCTTCAGAATCACACATAAATGATTGAAATGTGAAGTATTCGGATCTTCTGCTATTAATGAGAAAATCTGCTAGTTGATATTTCCAAGTGGTGCTTTTCAGCATAGCCCCTAAAACACGTAATAAATTAAAGCAGGAAACTGAAATAACAGGCATGACTAAAGCTCTGCAGAATCTGTTGGACAGAATTAAAATGCTAACTACTTCAACGAGCAAGGAATTTGCATACGGTAGCCATATAATATCGCCAAAATATTTACAGGTAACAAACAGATGCAATGGCAGTTATGTGAAACACATTGAAAGGAATCAGAGATACTAATATGATAAAACATGCACAAATATAAAATATTAAGACATAGAAACATGTCACATTTATACGAGTAGATACTAGTGTTATTTACTTTGCAGATAAGCCACATGTGGCATATTTTGTATTTATGTAAGGAACTAGTACAGTCTTACACTCCCATTAAAATCACTATTACTACTATTAACCAGAGATGGTGCAGAAAATAAAAGCACTGAGGCCATGCAGTCAAGATTCTGAAGTGAAGATAATTAGATTTTGCTCCTTAGGGAAGGAAATGTCTGCTAGACTATATCCAGGTACAAACCATTCTGCTCAAAATGGAGCTACAGCTTTCCCACTGAGGTCTACAATACAGTTAACACTAACACTCATGACATGCAGAAATCAGTAGTAAGTCTAAATGTATGCAATTTACATCATTAGATACAGCGAAAGCCTTTGGTATATCTAAATGGATTACATAATTATGTACTGCTTATTAAAATTTTTACTCTGTTAAAACAAATATTTAGTAAGGAAATTTAAGAGAAAGATTGTTGCCAGAATGCGTATTTCTTTACTGCAGAAATTGTTGTTTATGTTCTCAGAGGAGGGGGTAGCCATTGTTTTTCTTACTTTGGTACTAAGGTACAACAGTTAGGTTGTACCATTATTATAGTTCAACACGTTTGTATACAGTGTGACCTTGATACTGACACCAGTTTCAGAATATAAGAAAACAATATATAATCTGACCATTACATATCTGTGTAACAGACCTCTTATATTGTAAGCAATAGTTAAAGATCATAGCACTCAATTCCTATAGCACACATTAAAGTATCCTAGTTCAATATTTTGCAATAGAATAGCACAGAAAAATGTGTTATCTCTTTAGTTTAGTAAGTAAAACTGGCAACAAATGTGCTTCAAACAAGGCACTGCTTGCTAACACAACAGTCAACTTTAAATATAAATTTTAATTATGAAATTGTAGCTTTTTAAGTTCATTATCCATCTAAAAATGTTTCTCAGCAGTAGCAAAAGTAATTTTTTCTTGCTTTACACAAAGACATATAAAATATCTGTCTCAATATATGATAGAAAAACACAAATTTTACAAGGGACAGACCAAAAATATGAGGCAAAAATCTGGACCTTCTGCAAAATTCTGGACAGTTGAGATATGTGAGCAACATACACAGGATGAGCAGAGACAAACTACTTTGTATGTTTCCCTGGACCTAAGGAGCAGGTAGGACTGAGTGACTAGTGAATATATGTCCTTCCTTTAGCTGGAGTAAATAAGAGATTTCTGCCAATGAAACATTCTCTGATGGAGATTAGAAGCTTGATGTACTATTGTTTGGCCAGACTTGTGTAAAGTGGTGTGAAGATGCCAGTGGGGTTGATTTTTGAATGCATTACACATTCAGCATAAGGAGATAAACTACTAATGAGAAAAACATCATCCAGTAAGGATGTCAGCCACCAGGTACACAACTCAGCTCACAATATTGTAGCAATAAATATTATTGCTAAAAGGCTAATTCCTGAAAAGGGTGGACCGTATGCTGACAGGAAGATATAAAGTGACAGATTCATATGAATACTATTCTTGTGAATAAAAAGCACTGAAAAACACTGTGATGATATGGGCAAGTGTCAGCATAGTCAGCTGGAGTTTTGTAAAGGATAATATGTCCTTTGAATATCAAACTGATTTATACAAAATGCTTGTGTTACAAATGTATTAGAACTGCATGTTATTTGTATATCAAACTGATTTTGTACAAATGCTTGTGCTGAAAATGTATTCGTGAGCTTTGATTGTCTTGAAATGTACCAACAATGCACCCTGCTGAAATGAAAAGAAATGTACATATATTATTGTAGCTGAATTAAATGTATATGTTTTAATAGAGGATACTGGCACAGCAGAGGTTAACGTTAAGAAAAATAAGGGACATGTAAATGAGCTGTTAAATCATTCAAAGGTACCCTACAGTGCTGAATAGGACTGGAGATGCTGGGTCTGGGGAAGAGCCTTTATCTATTAGCTTAGTGAACAGAGGGGAGGCCCCAGGTACTGCCATAAACATTTGGATGTGTATTGTGGCCACCTGTGCTAACTTCTTGTCTCAGCTTCAAAGGGGAATACTGTGAGAACCTAGAGTCAGGTGACCAAATGAGGTCATTCTGCCAGCCATCTTGGAAATTATATTCTAGATATTAAAAAATGAAATCTCATAGTATTCAGTATTCTGTTTGGGAAGCCGGAATAGAAAAACCCTCACCCACAGTGTCTTGCCTAGCGGTATTAAGTAACTTAATCAGGGAACACTAATTCTTTTAGATTCAGTCAGGAATATAGTGAAGCTTAGTTTAGATATTGTTTTTCTTTATTTGTCTGAATCTGTCCATCACTGTCTTTCAGTTCAAAGTCGGTAGAGCGAGTAATCTGTGCCAGCCTTTCCCAAGTGTGTGTGTGTGTGTGTGTGTGTGTGTGTGTGTGTGTGTGTGTGTGTGTGTGTGTGTGTGTGTGTATGTGACAATTAAATCTTAAAGAGTGTGTGTGTCAGCTACACAAAACCCTGGGTTACAGAGAGGGTGCTGGAGGACTTGGCTTGGACATTTTACTGAGGACCTAACCCTACAGCTGTACCTGTGGGGAGTCTTATTGGGTATCTGGAGGGAGACAAACAGACTCTGGGCTGATTGTGTTCCCTGTGTACTCTTAAGGGAAATTGTACTTAATGCAAAGAGGTCTGCATCTAGAAATAACAAACACTTTAACACTTTCAGAGAAAAACAAAACAAGTTTTTTTTTTTTTTTGCTGGTAGGCAAGTCACCCCCCCCCCATACACACTCATCCCTATCTGGAGGGAGACCCCCCCCCACAACCCCAGCTAATATATAACAACTACATAATGGTCGCAAATCTGTGTAGAAAAGTGCAATCTCAGTTATTGTGGAAAGTGTTTTTTACCACATTTTATTCCCATGGACAGTAATTGTTTAAATATGATTCAGCAAATCAAATGGCCCCCTGGGGTGCTATACCAGATAGTACAAAGAGAATTAAAAGGATAAGTAAGGGTCTGGGTTGGACTAGGAGCTATATTCCACCAACACTTAGGGTAGCCCATTATCCCAACCTGTAGCACTCCAGCTAATTTTAAGAGAAGAGTTCTTGAATTCCTCAAGCCGTACAGCTAACAAAGAATTGTGAAGCCCTGTGCTTCATTCCAAACTAGGAATCAGATTTGCTACACCATATGACTTACAAATTGGATATTGCCATTGAAAGCTAATGTAAACTATCTGAAAAACTGTGTGGCCCATTCAAATGAGCAGGCTGTCTTAGAGTGCATAGTGCTCCATTTGTATCCTGGCAATGATACTGCAGTCATTACATGGTAAAAAAGTCAAATATCTGTAGTACCATTTCTAACAAACAGGTGGAGCTGTATTGTGGTGCAAGCTTGTATTGAAGCTGAGGATGACTCATAAATTGGGGATGACTGGGAGCATTTTTATAAATTGAAACTGTGCTCTTGTAACACAGTACTACATTATGCCAAAACCAGATCCAGGACTAGATGACCTAGGCATTTGTCTAGGGCCTGTGTTGGCATGGGGGACCAATAAAAATGAAATTTTCTATAACTAAAATAAGTCTGAAGACTTCCATAAACATAGAAGGGCAAGGACCTCATGGGAGACATCTGGAAAGAGCAGCAAGGCCCAGAAACCTCAGGCTTAGGATAACATCCTAATATAAACCGTGGCAGGTTTGATTTAATAGCTGAGCATCAAGCAAATAGGATTTATCCAGTAAACAGAACAGAACTGAAATCATCAGAATATTTGGTGTGTGTGTATTGTACCATTTAGGTGGGCTATCTGGTTAACTAACAGTTAGTCAGGCTGTCTAGTTAAATGTCTTTGCTTAGAGTCAGACCCTGAGCCTTGTTAATTGGCAAGTAAGTGCCTTAAACCTCCACACCGACAGGTCTCCTTTACCTTCTTCCTTTCTTTATTTATTTTATTTATTTATTTATTGTTTTTGTACATCCATGAGGATTACAGTCTGTCAAGGTTAGTCATACAATTTCATAGTTGACTTGTTCAGTGTCAGTGGTGCAACAGGTAGCCTACTTGCCTTTGATATAGAAGGCTGTAGGTTCTCTTCCCACAGCAGGTAGATCAGTTGCTGACACTACTGTGGAGCATGAGGAACTGTGTCCTCCCTTGCATGAGATGCCTACTAACAAAGAACCTGCTGTCTGTTTGCCAGCCATTCCCTATTGCATTATCACCTGCGCACTATTTTTAAGTAACATAGGCACCTTTATTCTTCAAGGGCAGAAGGCACTAAATTTTTAGATGATGCACTGAAATGCAAAGTTGTTTGCCAGCACCAACCTATTTATTAGTTACAGATCTCTTTTAAGTGAAATTATTTCGATGACTTCTACTTCTGCAGAGACTGTGCATATTAACTGTTATTGGTGGATTATAATCACAGCAGTTTGAGTGACCTTTTATGATTGAAATGTTCTGAAAATGGTAGCCTTGTCATTATTGTTTTGTTTCACTGCTTATTGGAAAAATGTTCAAAACCAAAAATTTAAAACACACTCTAACAAGTGGTGTTGTATTAAACAAAGAATATAACTTAATACGGTCAGGAAGGTGAATCAAAGAACGCATACATTATGCCTGGTGTGAAGATAGGAGAAGGCTGCCAGCCTAGCCAGATAGAATTTTGTAGATAATTTTGTCATTTGTAAATATTAATATAAGCCACAGGCTTGTTCTCATAAATGGAAGAAAATGCTGTTAAATGTGGAACTGCAAAAATGTAACAACAGTGCATTCTGCTGTAGGAAGGCTGATAAGTCAAGCAATGTGTTATTGTTTGATGTCAAATCTCAGAGCTGAGATGTCTAAACGAAGGAATTATTCCTATTGTTTTAAGGCAAGAATTAATGGCTAGAATTTATATGTGCAATTTTTTTTTATTGCTCTGGCTTCCTGACCAGCTGCAAGATCAAAAGGGCTATTAACTTCTAAGTTCTGTTAGCCTGGGAAAACAGAAAATTGTTAAGAATGATGTTATGTGAAGCAGCAATATGTTATCAATTTAAAGAGAGAGAATCAGAGAGCATTATGCATTTTGTCTTGAGAACATCCAACTAACCAGCACTGCCTATGCTCTATATGTAAGATTATTTTAGAACTGTGTTTTCTCTTAGTCTAATCTTCCTATTTCCTAGCTATTTCTAAGTGTTTCCTGTGTTGATGTCAGAACTATTCTACTGTATTATTTTAAGCATTTTCCTGTGATCTCTGAACTCTTGACTAGCACTGTGTATTAAGAAGTATTGTATTGTGTTTTTATTATTTATTATTAAATATTTTAAACGTTTCAACTGTGGCTGTTTTGTGCAGAGATAATTTAAGCTGTAGTGTACATTGCATGTATATAGTGATACTGTCCAAGTCAGTCCAATAAGCTTTGCTGTTCAGTCACACTTACCATTTGGATAATAATATTACACAGTAATAATTGGACATCCTTTGTTAAGGGCCTTTTTAGTAGCTGATATTAGTGGGTGGTGGCGGCTAGCACTACCTTTTAGACTGGGCAGAAAGGGGGCACAGCTGAATAATCTGTGCCAGCCTTCTCCAGGAGTGTCTGTGCACTTGTATATAACTCATATCTCAAAGTGTGTGTGTGTCAGCTACTTGGGCAGGGACACAAAGCACTAGTTGGACAGAGAGGGTGCTGGAGGTTTTAGCTTGCCCACTAAGCTGAGATCTGGACCCTATAACTGTGTCAGTGGGGAGTCTTATTGGGAATCTGGAGAGAAAGGGAGAAACCAGCCCCAGACTGACTCTGATCTCTGTGTGAAATTGTACTTTACTGTGTGTGTATTTGTTATCCTTCCCTATGTGTACGCCACTCACTTGTGTTAGTGGTGAGGATTGAGGCTCCTTGATTGCTGGGCCAGTGCATGGGCATCACATATTAATTGTTTTGGCAGTGGTGGGATATCCACACCACATGTTAATTGGTTGGCAAATACTAATTGGCTTGTAGTGGTATGGGTAGTGTGAATTCCTGTAGCTTGTGTACAGTGATCACTGAAGGTGTTTTGTACTCTAAATCAGCCACACAGTGAAAACTCAGAGTTCAGGTCACAATTGTTTTATTTCTTTTGTTAGCTTAGTTAGTCAGGGAGAGCAGGCAAGCATGTCAACAGAGGAGTACGGAAAGCTGACAAGGAGCCAGTTGGCTGAGATGTGCCAGGCTAAAGGACTGGTGCAGGGAAACCTGACTAAGGCAGACATGATTGCAGCTTTGGTCACAGCTTCAGCATAAAACAGCAACCAGGAGGATGGTCAGACTGGCCATGGAGATGTACAACACTCAGGGAATGGATAGATCAACCTTTGTGCAGAGGACTTAAAAATCCATCTGGAGCTAAAGAGACTTCAGTTGGAGGCCTGGTGTTTGGAAATGGAAGCTGTGGAAAAGGAGCGGCAGAGGCAGCATGAAAAGGAGATGCTGACTCTTCGCCAGAGTCATGGAGGTAATGAGGAAGGGAGTAACTGGACCCCAGAAGCACAAAAGGTCAGTAAATTTCTTCCACAGTTTACAGAGGGGGATAATTTGGATAGTTTCATTCATATGTTAGACAGGGTATGTAAACAGTATGATGTTGACCAAAGGCTCTGAGTACAGTTCCTGACCCCCTTACTCCATTGTAAAGTGTGACTGTGTTGTCTAAAATTTCTGATCATGAATGTTTTGATTATACTGCTTTTAAGAACTGTTTGTCAGAATTTTTAAGCTAACACCTGAAATGTATAGGAAAAGGTTTCATGAGCATAGACACAAAGCAGATGAAGGTGTGTGTGAATATGTCACTGAACTGAGCACATATTTTCATAGGTGGGTGAGTGGATGTCAGGTCACCACTTCTGAAGGGCTGGCAGACCTTTTGGTGAGGGAACAAGCCTTTAGCACTTTGCCTGAGGACATGAGGATCTGGTTAGCTGATAGACAATGTGCTACTTCAGAGGAGTTAGGGAAGAAGAAGAGAGACCTATACCTAGCAAGCAGGGCATCCCTGCACAGGAAAGGGACCACCAGCAGTACTGCTCATGGGTCTAAAGGAACCCATGATGGGCAGCACAGACTGCCCCAACAGAATCTTCCAGTAGCAGGGGAAGCCACTAGTCCAGGTACACATCCAGGACCTAGGGTGAAATGTTTTGAATGCAACCAGTTGGGTTATGTGGCACACAGATGTGCACGGAGGCTAGGTGGGGAACAAAAGGTGAGAGAGCCAGTAAGTGAGGAAGACAAAATGCCAATAGTAGGTTGTCTTGAGACAACAGGGGTGCTGAGCTACCATCCTGCAGATGTCCTGATAGGGAAGAATTTTGATGAGGCAGTACTATGTGTTAATGCAGTTACATGCAGTCAGGATTCAAGACAAGCATGTGGGTCTGGTAACCTGAGGAAGACCCAGACAGACCGCATACTTGCAGCCAGGATGGGTGAGGTAGTTACTTCAGGGAGGAAGCTACGCTGTAGCAGTGGGACTGAAGGTGAGCCACAGGTGCTTGTGGGTACTGATGTTCCCTTGGGCAGAGTGACTGCAAAGGTAGAGTTGAGTAGTAGTAGCCAGGTTGACAGTGAGGTACCACTGTCAGAGGATGCCAGACTTCATGTGGAAGGGGAGCTGGGAAAGGTTACAAAGAAAGAGTTGAGATAGGCTCAGCTCTCAGACCCTACATTGCAAGGCCCGAGGCAGGTAGCTAGTGAGGCACTTGATTCTCAAGGAAAGGGGGAATCTGTATACTGGGACAAGGGGTCACTGTGTAGAGCATGGACCCTGTGGGAGGGCTAGAAGGTGAGAGGATACAACAGTTGTTAGTGCCTAGAGCCTACCATCTGACGCTTCTAGCCATAGCCCATGATATTCCCTTTGCAGGTCATAAGGGCATAAAACATACAAAGAGACATATTATGCATAACTTCTATTGGCTTGGAATTTCCAGAGATGTAACAGGGTACTGCAGAACCTGTGAGCAGTGCCAAAAGGTAGGCAAGGTAGGAGACAAGGTGAGTGCTCCTTTGATGCCTTTGTCTGTGATTGAGGAGCCATTTCAGAGGGTAGCTATGGATATTGTGGTCCCTCTGAGTACCCCAAGTTCCACAGAGAAAATGTATATCCTAGTGGTAGTAGATTATGCTACAAGATACGCTGAGGCAGTGGCTTTGTCCTCCATTGCAGCAGAAAAGGTGGCAAATGCTTTGTTAGAGATTTTCAGCAGGGTAGGGTTCCCAAAATAAATACTGATTGACAGAGGTGCCAATTTCATGTCAGACCTGCTGGCTCGTCTGTGAAAGTACTGTGGGGTGAAGCACCTGAAAACCATCCCCTACCATCCCCAGACTAATGGTCTTGTGGAGACATTAAACTCTACAATCAAGTCCATGCTATGGGCATTTGCAGACTAGTTTAAGAGGGACTGGGACAAATATTTGCCACATCTGTTATTTGCTTACAAAGAGGTTCCCCGGGAATCCACAGGTTTTTCACCCTTTGAATTGCTGTATGGGCATAGGGTGATGGGACCTCTAGGTTTAATTCAAGATGAGTAGGAAGGTGAGTGTGAACCTCACAAGGAGTCTGTTGTGGCATATGTCCTAAACCTCTGGACAAAGTTCAGGGAACTCATGGGTTTGTCCAGGAGAACCTGGCAGAAGCCCAACAACACAAAAAGGTATGGTATGACAGGAATGCTCGAGCTAGAGAGTATGCTGTAGGGCAGCAGGTAATGGTTTTCATTCCTGTCAGGCACAAACTGCAAGCAGCTTGGGAGGGACGCTACAAGTTGGTAAGGAAGGTAAGTGATGTTAACTACATGGTAAAACTGCTAGGCAGGAGCATAAATTGTACCATGTTAACATGATGAAACCTTACCATGATATGGAGGGCCTTGTGTTGAGTATTTGCAGTGGATTGCAGGAGGAGTCTGAGGGAGATCTGGTAACTGATTTCCTCAATGAGGCTCGGACTGACACCTCAGTGGAAGGGGTAGCAATGTCCCAGCAGCTATCTCCTACCCAATTTTGAGAAATCCAAGCAATGTTACAGGAGTTTGGGGACATGTTCACTGGGAAACCAGGGTGCACCCACCTGGTGCAGCACCAGGTGGATACAGGATCTCAAAGGCCTATTAGGCAGCCCCCTTATAGGGTGCCTGAGAGAGTCAAACAGCTGTGAGGGAGGAGATACAGGAGATGTTGGAACTAGGGGTAATTCAAGAGTCCAACAGTCCCTGGGCCTCCCCAGTGGTGCTGGTGCCAAAGAAAGATGGCAGCACCAGGTTCTGTGTGGACAACAGGAAATTAAATAGTCACACTGAGTCAGATGCTTACCCCATGCCTAGGACAGATGAGGCCCACAAGCAGCTGAGTGGGGCTAAGTATCTTACAACTATTGATCTTACCAAGGGTTACTGGCAGGTGCTCTTGACTCCCAGTGCTAGAGAGAAGTCAGCCTTTGTGACTCCGTTTGGCTTGTATGAGGTCACAAAGATGCCCTTTGGGATGAAAAATGCCACAGCGAATTTCCAGAGGCTGGTAGATCATATCCTAGCAGGAGCGTTTGCCCTTGCTTACCTAGATGATATTGCCATCTACAGCCATTCCTGGCAAGTGCACCTTCAATATGTCAGGGAGGTGCTGGGCAGACTACAGAGGGCAGGCTTGATCATTATGCCCGTCAAATGTCAGGTGGATATGGCAGAGGTCTCCTACCAGAGACATAGAGTGGGAAGTGGTAAGATCAGGCCAGAACCTGCCAAAGTGGAAGCCATTCAGGCATGGCCTGCACCTGTTACCAAAAAGCAAGTGAGGGTATTCTTAGGGACAGCAGGGTACTAAAGAAAGTTTGCCCCCAGTTATAGTATCATAGCCATTCCCCTCACAGATGTGACAAGGAAGAACAGGCCAGATAAGGTAGTGTAAACCTCAGCATGTGAGCTGGTATTCCAGGAGCTTAATAAAGCTTTGGGAGGACCTCCTGTGTTAGCCAGTCCAGATTACAGCAAAGAATTTGTTGTGCAGGTGGATGCTTCACATCATGGGGTGGGGGCTGTACTTAGCCAGATTTCTTCAGAGGGAGAAGAGTATCCAGTGGTTTATCTTAGTCGTAGGCCCCAACCCAGAGCAGAATGCTATGCAGCTGTAGAAAAGGAATGTCTAGCCATAGTGTGGGCACTGCAGAAATTTCAGCCTTATCTGTATGGAAGAAAATTCACTGTAGTAACATATCACAATCCCCTAACATGGTTAAACAGAGCCAGCCAGCAAAATGCCAAGTTGCTAAGATGGAGCTTAGTTTGCATGTATATGTCAGTGCAGCACCGCAGTGGGATTAGCAATGCCAACACATATGGGCTCTCAAGACAGGGAATGGGGTAAGGTATACTCAGATAGACCTAACTCTCTCAAGCAATGTTTCTCAAGGGTCACTTGAAAAAGTAGCTTGAGTTCTCCAGGGTGAAGATATGTGAAGATAGGTGAAGGCTGCCAGCCTAGCCAGACAGAATTTTGTAGATAATTCTGTCATTTGTAAATATTAATATAAGCCACAGGCATGTTCTCTGAAATGAAAGAAAATGCTGTTAAATGTGGAACTGCAAAAAATTAGCAACAGTGCACTTTGCTGTAGGAAGGCTGATAAGTCAAGTATTGTGTAATTGTTTGATGTCAAACCTCAGAACCGAGATGTCTAAATGAAGGAATTCTTCCTATTGATTTGAGGCCAGAGTTAATGGCTAGAATTTACATGTATAATTTTTTTATTGCTCTGGCTTCTTGGCCAGCTGCAAGATCAAAAGGGCTATTAACCACTGAGTTTCTGTTAGCCTGGGAAAACAGAAAATTGTTAAGAATTATGTAATGTGAAGCAGCACTGTGTTACCAATTTAAAGAGAGAGAATCAGAGAGCATTATGCATTTTGTCTTGAGAACATCCAACTCACCAGCACTGCCTATGCTCTATATGTAAGTTTATTTTATAACTGTGTTTTCTCTTAGTCTAATCTTCCTATTTCCTAGCTCTTTCTAAGTGTTTTTCTGTGCTGATGTCAGAACTATTCTACTGTATTATTTTAAGCATTTTCCTTTGATCTCTGAACTCTTGACTAGCACTGTGTAGTAAGAAGTATTGTCTTGTGTTTTTATTTATTATTAAATATTTTTAAACCTTTCAACTGTGGCTATTTTGTGTAGAGATACTTTAAGCTGTAGAGTACATTGCATGTATATAGTGATACTGTCCAAGTCACTCCAGTAAGCTTTGCTGTTCAGTCGCACTTATCATTTGGATAATAATATTGCACAGTAATACTTGGACACCCTTTATTATGGGCCTTTTTAGTAGCTGATATTAGTGGGTGGTGGCAGCTGGCACTACCTTTTAGACTGGGCAGAAAGTGGGCACAGCTGGAGAATCTGTACCAGCCTTCCCCAGGAGTGTCTGTGTGTTTGTATATAACTCATATTTCAAAGTGTGTGTGAGTTTGTTACTTGGGCAGGGGCACAAAGCACTGGTTGGACAGAGAGGCTACTGGAGGTTTTAGCTTGCCCACTAGGCTGAGATCTGGACCCTATAGCTGTGCCAGTGGGGAGTCTTATTGGGGATCTGGAGAGAAAGGGAGGAAACCAGCCCCAGACTGACTATGATCTCTGTGTGCTCTTAAGGGAAATTGCACTTTACTGTGTGTATATTTGTTATCCTCCCCTATGTGGACACCCCTCACTGGTGTTAGTGGTGAGGACTGAGTCTCTTTGATTGCTGGGCCAGTGTATGGGCATCACACCTGGTCCTAAAAATGTGTGCAGAGGGGCCCATATTTTGAAAACAGCTTAGAGACAAGGTATATTTAATCCACCACTGGCCAGATGCATTTTCTATGAATGTTGGTTTCAATACAGTTTCAATGAATGTGAGTTTCAAGGGCAGAGAAGTTTACTGTTGTTCATGCTAAGTCTGTTTTCATTATGAGACTGCATTGTTTTGTTTAGCAAATGGTTATCACTGTTTATGTTATAAAATTTGACAGAAAAGTTTTAAATTAAATTTAATTTCCATAATCATTGTAGAAGTAAAGCAGAATGGAATAGTATACATGCTGACAGGTTTGAATACTGTTTTATGGTAACTGGGACACTGGAATTTCTGCCAGTTGGGGATGCTGGGGACAGGGACGCAGGGCAGGCCTGATCCATTACCCTACTTAGGGCTCCATTTGACCATGATTTGGTTTTGGCCAGAGTTGCATCACCATACCTTATACTGCATGCATGACAGAGATTTCCTCAGAGATTTTACTATTGTACATGCAGTGTCATTGCAAACATACTGGTAGTAGAGCAGTGGGATCATTTGGCTTCAGGTGCCCATAGGGGTTATGTGGTTAGCTTGGCAGTCATTCTATTATGTCAGGCATAGATAATGAAATCCATTTATATTCACTGTTTGTATATCGTATTAGTATCTGTTATGTAAAACTGAAATGTACTTGCTAAGAAACTGGTTTATTGGTCATAAGTGATCAAAATATGATAATAATGAGCACCTTAATGGTGCAGATTGAAAATATTTTTTTGCAGAGGAAAGGCCCTCTACACCCTTACATGGGGGCCAAAACACCCATCCACACTCTAAACCTCTATATACCAATTCCATTGTCACACAACATTAAGAAAGTGAGAAACTCCTTATAAACTGCACAATGGTCTTCAGCAATCACTGTTTTTCACTCTTGCATAACTGAACAATGGATTTCCAAGGAACCACTCTGGAAAAAAAAGCATAGAAGAGCCATCTCACTACCTGCCAATGTATACGTATCCCTAGCACTTGTTTTGTCAGCATAATCTTGGGTAATTCAGAGATTTTTTCACCCCTTTGCTGTGATGTCATACTGGGGGGGGGGGGGCGCAGAGTTGAAATTTAGTATCAGAGTAGCATTGCAGGAGGGTAGAGATCATACACAGTGTTACTCTGATTTTCTTGGTATCTGGCTATTGATGTTCAGGTTGATTTAAGTGAAAGCATAATGCATGAACTAGTAAAAGCAAATACTATCCTTTGAAAGCTACACAACTGTAGTGCAGTTTGTGTCTGTTCCAAGGGGTGAAACAGGTACTTTTGAGATGTATATAGTACTCATCGGGAAAGTTAGCTTGGAATTTTGGGGCCTTTGCCTGGCAGTATGTGTTTATACTGTCCCTTACTATAGAAGTGTAGCTCTGCTTGCCACAGGTAACTTGTATAGTAAATTTCAATGATACTAATTAGTTAGGCCCAAGGATACCGGGACCAAAAGGAAAGCATGGCGCTTGAAAGGCACCATTACTGTGGAGGAGGCTGGTCAATGTCCTGGTCCTTTTATGATCCCTTTCAGACTGAAAGCCATAATGATTTTCATCAGGTTTTATTGTATTTTATGTTATTTAACAGGTATATGTGCTGAACCTCTATTGTTCCTTTTCTGTCATCACTCAGTTACAATAGAACTAAAGAGATGCAAAAACATGTATGGATAAAAAAGTATAAGGTAAAATATTAAACAACACTTTTTAACCATAAGTTAATACAATGAAAAAGAACTATAACTGACTTGTATTAGTTTAGGTATAGATGAGGTTCCCTATTACGTGATCGAAACCTTAGGTTATCGAACACCTAAAGGTCAAACACAAAATGCCAAAGTCTAAAAATTGTGAACGGCCATTTCCACACAGGGAAATGTGTCATTTCACCGTTACGTGGATTTTGTTCTTTCTCAGCTGTAGAGTGATCTCGGAGTTGGTATATTTAGTTAGGGGGGTGTGGACCCCCCCCCCCATTTTATTTCTGTTTATAACTTTTTTTTTTTTAATTTGGCCAACGGCATTGTTTCCCTGTGTGGATTACAGAATGGAAGTGTGAATACAGCCCATGCAAGTTACCTGTGGCAAGCAGAGTTACACTTCTATTTTCCACAAGCTACATGAATGCCCACCTTCATTCTCCATTTACTCTCTAAAGTAATAGTTAAGATACATACTGACCCCCTTAGAGGCAGCGCAAACCATTGGCAAGACAACTTTTCCAAAAGCAGCACTAGCCTGCAGAAGTTAGCTTCCACTCTGGATTACGAATAAAAAACCCTAAATGGCATTCAAGTTAGAGTTAGGGAACACCTTTTCACCAAGGTCAAATAGAAATACTTCAGAGACAATGACTAACAAGGAATTATGCAAAGTTAAATTCCATTATGTTAGCATGTTTACATAGCTAACTGTTTTCAAAACACAAAAATGTTGAATGCATGTATATACTATAATCCTATTATACCTTGAAGCAAGTATTTTATAGGCTCATAGGTACTCAGAGCCCATAGGTAATCAGGACCAATAGCCTAATAGCCTACTAACTCACACTCTCTGGATCTGGATGGAATACCACCAAAGGATATGATTATACACTTCTTGGTATTTAATTTTAGTCTATGATTTTGATAAAAGTTTCATTTGGGCAGGCCTTCTTCCAGGACCTTGTTCTCTTGAGAGTTTATGATGGCACCAAATTTTAAGTTTTCTGCTGAGTTGCTCTGCCATAAACCCTTAACATTAGCTTTAACAACTGAGAAGTAAATCTCAAAGAGGAGTGCCCAGGACTGAACCTTGGGATACACCACTAGTTACATATCTTTCAGGTAAGGCAGAGCTGTCTACTCTAACTTCCTTGGTTGTATTTGTGAGACAATTTGCTATAAAATGGGTTGTATGTGGACTGGCATTTAGCCGGGAGAGTTTATCTATGATACCCAAATATTGGATAGTGTTAAATACTTTGGTGAAATCTAGATATGCAGTGCGCACTGTCTTGCCCTCATACCGTGCTTTAGTAAATTTATCAAAGAATACCAAGTAACAAGCGAACGAGGTGGATAATTCTCAATAAGGTCCTGACAAGATGCTGTAGCATAAATAGCACTTTAATACAAAAACAAAAAATGGTCAAGCGCTTTCATTCCCAAAAAGAACTTCTTCAGAGCCATTTTACATAATAAAACCATCATTTAAATAGCATTTAAAATCATCATGTTACTTGCTCACTCGATGTTTTCTTAAAGAAACAGTAACATTACACTAAATACATCATAAAATCATTGCTCTTTTCTTTAAAACAGGCAGAACAGATATATGTTCGTTAATATCAGGCAAAGTTGTTGCATTCAGCTTTAGTTGCCATTTAAGTTTACATTCCTCTACCCTATTCTCCCAAAAGCCTCCCTTGTCATCCCTTTTAACTTTTTCCAAAAAGCCAAATAGGAATTTTGAATCATAGTCACAATATTTTGTATGCTTATATAAAGCATTGTTCTCATCTTTGTCTTTAATAACATACAAGTGCTCGTACATATGTTTACATAAACTCCTATTAGTTTTCCCAGTATAAAAATCATTACATTTGGAGCAAGTTGCAATGTATACAAGACCATAACTGCCACAATTTCCTGTGTCCAAACTAATACGCTGTTCCGGGTTACCTACAGACACTATTTTGTTTTGAAAGATGTAACTACAATAATTACATCTCCCACAGTTTTAGTTCCATTAATTATTTTACTGTTCACATTTGTGGGATGTTTAAAATAGTTTTTCAAATTGCACTCTGTTTTATACACAAAAGTAGGATTTGGACCTAAAATATCAAGCGTCTCAGCACTACTTCTAAACATTACTCAATTTTTGTTATAATATCTCTCAATGTAGTGGAGTCCCCACTGTATTGTAAAACCATAGATTTTGGAAATGAATTTTCAACCGGGCTAGTTATAACTACAATTTCTTCATTAGTACCCAACAAAGGGGTGTACTTGTTACCCCATTCAACCAAAGTATTTTTTTTCCCATATCAAATAAAGTCTGGATATCCCCTTTCTTGGAACATAGTAATCAGATTTCCTTACTCTATTTTGAATAAGGAAATATCTGAACGCATTCTTGCTGCATGTACAATCTGCCCTTTCACTGTGTTCTTTTGAGTGTAGAAAGGGTACTGACTTCTGTAGTCCAGGTAACTATTGTATAGTGTGGAACCAAACTTTTTTCTACCTTGCTTTTAAATATAGTTACATCTAGATAATTTGCACAGTCATCTGTATGGTCACAGGTAAACTTCAGAAAAGAATTATTGTTGTTCATTGTTTTTACAAATTCATCCTTTATTTCGCCAGTTGTTTTCCACGGAATAAAAATGTCATCCAAGAATCTCAAATAAACAAACCAGTACTGATCAAAGCGCAATGTGAATACATGCTGTTTCTCCCATGCATACATTACTAGGTTAGCATAGGTTGAGACACAATTCACCCCCATGACCACAAACTTAACTTGTCTGAAAACTCCATTCCCAAAACACATATAGTTGCTCTTTAAAACAAGTTCCATAACATCCGTCACAAACTTAAGTAGTGCACAATTTAAACTAGTCATTTCCAACACTGCATCTTGGAACAGTTTCAGTCTTTCATCATGTAAAATAGAAGTGAAAAGTCTACCATGTCTATTGTTGAAAAAACTTGTTTCATCTGAGTAATACTCTTGTTTTATTTTTCTCAAAAAATATAATTTTTTCATTTAAAATATACTCATTAGGTTTCATTGTGTTTTGTATCAACCTATCCACAAATATGACTAAAGGATATTTCATGCTGTTATTAGCTGAGACTGTTAGTCTGTAAGGGGGCTTGTCAATATTCTTATGAATTTTGGGAATTCCAAATACTGTAGGGATGATAGGATGTTTGTTAACCAAAAATTCATGTGTTGGTTCATTAATAGCCCCCTGGTAAAAAGAATCTTCTAGAAATAATTGTACCTTCCTTTGTGCTATGTTAATTTGGTTTAAGGATACTATCTCATATTATTCGGTGTCATATAGGGCTGATAGCATGTCATAATCATATTCTTCACTGTTTACTATCACCATCCACCCCCTTTGTAAGGCTTCATTATTCGCACTGTGTCATTCTTTCTTAGTTCTTTTAACAGTTCCATTTCTTCCTTACTAAGGTTATACATTTTCTTTTTAGATGTTTCTTAATATTGATAAATATCTTGCATACAACACTTCTCATAGTTCCCTATAACAGGGTGCATAGGTGGATTAAATATATTTTTCTTTTTCATATTGTTGTTTTGTGTTAAGTTCAGTGGGTTGTTGCTGTCTTTGAAAAACATTTTGAGATTTAATTTTCTTGTAAAATGTTTTAATTCAATTAAAGTGTCAGCTACGTCTGCTTTTTTAGCTGGTACAAACTTTAAACCTTTTTTTAAGAAGTGGAAAATGTGTCTGTATTAGGGGAATGTCAGTATAATTAAAAATATTAAAACCTTTAAAACTCATATTTTTTCCCCCAAAGGCAGTCATAATACTATCCGTCTCTACATTATGAACTGTTAGTTCATTTTCTGGTTCTTGCCCTATTAACCTTTGTACCCCTGGTTCTTGTGTTTGTCCCCAGGTGGGGTTGAACTAAAAAAATACATTCTGTTCATTCTTATTTCTGTTAGAAATCCTTTCTGACCTTCTCAATTCTGTGTGTTCCCTGTTAAATACCTCGTCATCTTTGTGATTATTCCTTGCAAACCTTTTGCTGTTACTTCTCTGGTTCCAGTAATTAAAGCCTCCTGCCGCTCCAGTAACACTCTGCCTGTCTTCAAAGACATGTTGTTGCCCAGGGGTAGATAAATAAGAAGGAAGTAGGTATGCTAAATTATTGTTGTATTCTTCCTCATCCCTTCCCAATTTCTTGTTTTTTTCTTTTCATATTAATGATCACATGATTTTCTACCTTATCAAACATATTTCCCACCATACAGTTTTAAGTTACCATCATCTAGTACAGCATTGTTTAACTCATTAGCTTTGTCCAAAAGTTCACTTATACGTTTGTCATTTAACCTAATGATAAACTGAATTAGTTTAATTCCATGTCTATCAAACATGGCTAAAAGTTCATCCAGTTCTGTTTTCCCTAGTATTAAACCATTACGAAACTTAAACATTCAGAGTCCTCTACGAACGGTTTTCCTTTTAACGCACTCTGTTAAAAAAGCATTGTCACACTGTAAATTCCATGCTTTTGTAAGAGCAGTCTCCAGTTCATTCAACTTCTCATGAATATTTTTATTTGTACTTACAGTTCTAGTGTTAAAAGTCAATTCTGTGTCCAACCAGCTTTGAAAATGGCTCCGTGGCTCATTCTGGAAGTTTTTCACTGTCCTTTGCCCAGAGGGAATGGATTCCTGGAAAGCCAAGTCCAAACCATTCTGTTTTGCTCTTTCAGTCCTATTTATAATGTTCAGATGGAACTCGACCATAAAGACTCCCAAAATACCACCAAGTAAATATCATCAGATTCAACATTAAAAAAGCAACTGAATGCTTATATAGGTATAAATGTGTTTCTTTAAGTAGGTTGATTATTTAATTAATACATCATTTCCTCTTGTTCCACTTTATACCTATATAAGCATTCAGTTGCTTTTTTAATGCTGAATCTGATAAAGTCCTGTTAAGCAGGATGAAAGTGCTTATTCCTTCTGTATAATAAAAAGAATTACTGCATATTTACTTTGTGGTATTTTGGGAGTCTTTATGGTCTAGTTCCATCTCAGCTAGTATTGCAGTGGTGGTGTTTGTGTATTCGTTGCCTTTTACTACTGCACTCTGTTTCCTGAGTCTATTTATAATGCTGTCATTAAAATAATAATGCAAAATCTGTCAATCTAGCTACTTTCTAAGTTTATAGGAGCAATATTTTAAATCTGTCCCAATTTCTGGGCCTTTGTCCCCTCATTATTTCTAGCTTTGTCCAGATTTCTTCTTTTGAGAGGTTGAGAGGTATGTGCATGTTTTATGTACCTGCAGCCTGTACCTTAACTGGATCTATATTACCATGTTGAAAGATGTGTTTGCCGAACACGTCTTAATCGACACGGAAATATCAACCTTTTAAAATCCCGAATGGCCGCTTCAGCAAATTTTTCCCTGGGGAAAAAAATCACTTGGTTGTACACAAAAAAACAAACTTTGAACCCCTACATACTGGGGAGCTTCATCCCCCACACCCTCCCCGATGTGGGGGGCTGTGCCCACCACACCCCCCCCCAACTAAATATATGAACTCTGAGATCACACTACAATGGGGAAAAGGCAAATCCCCAATGATGGCCAAACAATTTTTCCCCTGGGAAAAAATTTACTGAAGCGGCCATTTGGGATTTTAATGGGTCGATATTTCCATGTCGATTAAGACATGTTCAGCAAACATATCTTTTGACATGGTAATATAGACCCCGTTAACTCTGCGTGTGCAGATTTTATGTGTCTGTGCCTGTGCCTGTACCTAAACTCTGTGTGTGCAGATTGTATGTGCTTGTAGCCTGTGCTTTAATTTTGTGTGCACATTGTATGTGTCTGTGTATGTTTGCTCCATATAGCCTTTCGTTAGTGAACCTATTGAACTTAACTTAAATCAAAACAGACTTAATCCACCAGCTCCATCGGATCTGTTCCAGTTAGTGTCTTTTTGAACTGGCCTGCCACTCCTTGTGTATTCTGCAAAGATCCATTCAGATGGACATTGTAGTACATTTGCACACTGTAGTTCATATTGATTTGAATTTTATCATCTGAAATTGGCTTTGGCTCTGCACCCTTTAATATTTTCCAGCATTTTACTTCCTGGTTTGTAAGTCTGTGGTTTTGGATGGTTTTGTCCTGATTTCAGGAACTGGTTATAATTTGTATGTCATATTTTCAGATTTTTCTGGATATTACATGGCTCTGCTGCTCTGGTCTTTGTTTTCAACACCTGACTGTCTCTTAAAATGTCACATTGCTCTCCTGAGCCTTCTTTAAGCATATGATGCATTAAGCATTGGTTTTGTATGCTTTGTCTTTCTTACATGATTTGTTGGCCTTCTTTCCTTAACAACATTCCTTCCAAATTTCCTGGATATTTTATGACAGTATTTCTCTACAGTTTGCTTATCCCTGGTCCCTTTATTATAAGCATCATGTTAACTTTTTGTTTGTTTGTTTTCTTTCAATTAACAAACAGCTTTCATGGCCTATTCATATTGCAGTGATACAGATGTTGTTTCACCATATCTCTTGGTATCTTCGTATCTGGAAACTATCTGCTTTACTTTTTTAAGTCTGCAATCGTTTTTGATTTTTTTTTCTTTTTATATTGTTTGCATTTTGCCACTTAGTGTTGTTCTTTCAAGTCTGTTCTATGCAACTTTGATTTACTGTTCTTGGTATACCTGGTTGGCACATTTCCTTAGTATGTTTCTGACTTCCCTACCCATTGACCTACTGATACGTGTTACTTAATTTGATCTATTATTTTTATTTTTCATTAATCTATTGTTTGCAACATTATTCATCTAACCTACTTACTGTTTTGTTATTGGATTTCACTTTGAACTTTGTTAACTTTGATTTGCATTTATTCCTCGTCTGCATTTATTAATAGTACACTTAAACATCTAATATTATGGATCTAAATTATCATTGAACCTATAATGGGAACATCTTCTTGCCAGCCCACCCCTCTGTGCACCCTAGACATCCTAGAAAAGTTTTTAATTACCATCTGGAACACTGAAGAGGTGGATGACAGAGTCTGCTATCTAAAAATCCAAACAGTTGTGAAGCATTTAAATGCCAGGTGCATCTGGAACAGCCAGAGTATTTTTTAAATGCCAGGTACATCTGGAGCCCTCAGGGTATTTTTCCCTACTTGCTATGGACTTGTGATATGACATTCATAACAGAGACAAGGCTGAACAGCAATCTTTGTCTAACTTTATGGGTAATGTCCCCTCCAGATTCTATCTTATTTGATATAGTAGGCTGAGCAAGGTTGCTGAATTGTATCATTTGGTTTTATAAGTGACCAAGATTTTATGTGAAATTACCATCTCATTTGAATATTTCAAAGTGCAGGGTAAAACTGGGTGTGTATTCTTGTATATTGTCCACCCAGTAGTGTGAAGTAATTCTGGCAGTTCATGACTTCCTTATTGATTTGGTTTTGTCCAATCCAAACTAGATTGTGCTGGGAAATTTAATATTTTTGGACAAGTACAAGTCCATGGCTCCTGTAAAACATTGTTTTGCATTATGAAGGTTACAGTGGATTGGAATTCTGTTCAGGATTGGTTTCTTTACCTTGTATCCACTGAGTGTTGAGATAGGTTCTGGCTCCCCCATCATGCTAAATTGGATAAGTGAGTTATCAGAGAATGAATGGATGAAAGTATTGTGAAAGGCTTAATGGCAGCTCAGGCTGTGTCCTCTACAAAACATTTACATCAATATACAATTGGCCTGGTGTTCCATTTTGGTGTATCCACCTAAAATCTGGTGGTAGATATCCTTGACTTAGTGTCCGATCATGGTGAATCCACCTGTGGTCTGATGGTGGATCCTGACATTTAGGTGTATTAATGCCTGTTTATTTTGTGGTTGAATCCCTGTGGGTAGAACCTCTAATCTTGGAATGGTTCAATGCAATGAGTTTAGTCCAGTCACCCCAAATTTGCTTTAAACTATATTGTATCAGTTCCCGGAAGAGGTTAGTATAAGTGGTCCAGAGTAGCCCCATAAAGACTATAGTGAGCCTAACCTCTTTACCAGATACATTATCCCCATGTTATGTAAATCCCAGCCTCTATTTTATTAATGAGATAAGGAATGAGCCTGAGCTCCCCATACTGAGGTGAGCAAGATGAAGGCAGGACCACTGATGTCACACTAATCTACTTGAGGAGAGGGCTCCACTAGTTAAATACTTTCCAAATACCATTTTGAGCTCTCCAAGAACAAATTTCTAATAACTTGCTTAGGGAGAGTGCAGACTGTGTAGCCCTGATAGTCATACCAATCAGTAGGGTTTTCTGCATGAATTATCTGCTTGATTCTTCACACCAAATATGCCTTTAATCAAACTGAGTGGTGTGTCAGTGCCCTCACTGATATGGGAAGATAAAATGATCCATCTGGGGTTACCACACTATATGGCTGGGATGAGTTTCTCTTGTTGAATTAATTGCATTTTATTTCCTTAATTTCTAGAAAGTGGAAGCCCACAAAAGGACTAAATACTTGACCTACCCGACTGATTATGTCTCCCATAACAGTCTTGGGTCCCATCCTATACTAGATTGTCATTGTCTGTCTTCAGCAAGCCATTATTTCTTCACTATAAAAGGAGACATCAATTATCCCAGCACTTAAAAAAACTTAGTCTGGACCTTGATCACTTGGACTATCACTCAGAACCATCATCATATCTTAAATCTTATCTTCATCACATATATACAGCATCTTTAATAATAAAAAAGATGAAAAAATATTACCTTCATCAGAAGTTACTTGAGAAGGTAATGTACACAGAGCTGAATTTCTTATGAAAAATACCATCTACGATCCATTTAAGTAAAGATATTCAATAAGGAGTGCGGTACTGATATCCATTAGTAAGTATTTAATGATCTTTTAGTGATGTAAAATCAATGTATCTATTCTGTTCAAAGTCTGCTTGATTTCTCATTAGTTTTCACCACAGCTGTTCATGGGATCCTGTTGGAACATTTCTGTCACTATTCTGATGTCTTACATGTGATACTGGGGTGGATTGCCTCCTAGTTCTTTTTTTATCAATCACAGAGGCTGTCATTTTAGGTCCAATATTATTTACTATGTATATGTTGCCTGTAAGAGATCTAACATGAAGAAGTTTATGCTACAACAGTTAGTCTGATGACACACAACTATATGCCTCCTTCCTTCAGGATACTGTATTATTAGTGTACTTCTCATCACCCTGCCTGCACTCATGTTCGCACCCTCTTGGAGTGAGACTTAATTTCTCTAGGGCTCATTACTTTGCATGTAAGGCTTTTCATCTTTGGAATTTAAATGGTTTAAGGAGTTCCATCTATTAACTGGTTTTAAGAGTTTTCTAATAATTTCTATTAACCTTGGGAATTTTCAACTTCCAAGATGGCTGCACATTGAGTAACAGCTTAATTTCAGCTCTCCCAGTATAAAACAGAAACTCAGAAGAAAGAGCCAGTCAACTCATATTTAGGGTAAATTTCAATAACTAGTTAGTAAGTGCACTGCCTGGATACCAACAAAAAAGAAATTCAGAGAACCTGAAAGAAAATCAATCACAAAAGGAAAAGACAAAACGTTGAGTGGGAAGAATTTTTCAGCTGTTCAGCAAAAAGCAGTGCAAGCTCCAGCTTTGGTGCAAGACATGACTTCCAGTAACCTGGAAGAAAAAACTAGTTAAATGTACTCAGAACCGACTAAAATAAACAAAACACTGAAGGAGTATATCAACTCAAATAACAAAAGGCTGGAAAAAATGGAAGAAGTTTTAAGCAGATGTTTAGATGAGGTGATAAAATTGCAAAATCAAAAGTCGAAATGAAGAAAAGGCTGGCTGAATATGAGATAGCTCAAGAACAGATGTATCAAAAAATAATAGAATTAGAGGACAAAGCACATAGGGAAACCCTGAGATTTTCTACTGTATCAGAGAAGCAAGGTATAGACTGTATTAATTTTATGAAAGCACAAATATGCAACTAGACTGGTATTCCACAGCTAGTGTTGTTAATTGTAAGGGAACACTGTGTGTATGCTCCAAACCTGGCCACGAGAAAGCAACCTAGACCTTTAATAGTAAAGATGCAATCCTACTAGCAAAATGAGTTGATTTTGACAATACTGTGACAGAAGGACAAAGTACTAAATGTGGGAGACAGTAGATTGTTTGTGGAAAATGATTACTCGCTGTACACCAGGAAGAAGAGGAGTAAATGTATTCAACTAATCAGAGACTGTCGAGAAGCAGGCATGAGATTCAAGCTGCTGTACCCAGCTATTTTTAGAATATTCTTTAATGGAAGGACAAAATCATTTTTTAATGCGGAGCATGGTAAGGAGGACATACAAAATTTTGTCCAACAAAAAGTGAGTTATGAAATAGAAGGAGATTCTACCTCTTGTTCTTCTGTTATTAAAGATCACTGAGCAACTGTGCCAATGAAACCTTTTTCAATATTTCAACAGAAAATGCTTAAGAGACACATAAAAGCACAAGAGTTGACTAGAAGAACCAGGAGTACATTGGTAATGAAGCACAAACTGGATTTCTGAGATGCAGATCAACAGGAATAAAATTATCAACTCAGAAATTGACAAATAAATGTGGGATTACAAAATATTAATTATATTTGTGAAACATGACAGAACATGAAAACCTGGAAATATTTTATTTTTTTGACTTTGTTAAACATGTAGGGCATACTAATACATTTCATGCCATTAATGTTTGGCAGAAGATTTAGAAGGTGGGGAGGGGAAAGAAAGAGTTAAATGCAAATAAAACAAAAATTTGGTCTTAGTAGTAATGTTTTATAATGCATGATGTAATCCATGTGCTATAAAGATTTCTCAGTTATTTTCAAGTGTGATAGCGATATTAAAGTAAACAAGCACATCTGTTTTTAAATTTTTTCCTTCTTTCTTTTTCCTTATTCAGTTTTAAGAAATGTAGGTGCTGCAACATATAAAAAGAAGAAATGTCTGTTCAAAAGAGCAGGATACAAGAAAAAATTATGTGCTTTTTTCACTCTTGCACAGGGAAATGGCTGGATTATGGCTCTTGGATTAATCTAGTAGCAAGTTTTATAGAAAACAAATAAATAAAAAAGAACATTGTCTAGCAAATAAATGAGGGCTTGTATCTGGTTCTCATGTCTCCATGGAGACAATCTAATAAAGAGTAGTAAAAATATAATACTTATTTATTTCAATGGGGTTCTTTCAGTGGCTAGGATATAATGTTTTATGAAAGCATTCAATTGTTTTCCCAATCTGGAAGGGTAAAAAAGATAAGACAAAACCAAACAGCACTTAGTAGACACACAGGCTGTACCATGCAGCCTTTTAGGTTCACCAAATCTGTGAGTATGGCTGTCAGTCTGGAACAATGGTTCCTAATAGGAGGGTAAAACTTTAGTATTTGAAGATGTACATAGTTTTGTATGTTAGTATTAAGTTAATAGGTTTTTAGGGGTGTTTTGGGGGTGTGTATGATTTTTGTTTGAGAGCTTTCAATAAAAAAAAAAAGTTTTTTTAAGATGTGACATAGGTTCAAATGGATATGGCAAGAAACAACTGTGTAAAAGATCAACCTGCCAAACAGTGTATGCATATAACACAAAAGCTGGAACTAGACACGTAACAAAAAAGCTGTTACACATAAAAGGTGGGAATAATAACTTTTTAACATAATGGCACTTTCTATATTATCTTTAAATGTAAATTACCTCATAGGTATATACAAAAAAAGAAAGAGTATTGAACTATATTAGGTTCATAGGTAGGTACTAGGCTATCGGCCCAAGGGCCTAAGTAAGCCTAGCCAACAAGGTTCCCTGGCTTTTGCCATCCAAGAAAGTTATTTTCCTCTGCCCCCGTCAAGCAGAGCCCCCAAAGTAATCCCTGGGGTGTATTTCCTATTTCCCATTATTAAAAATGTAGAGTGCAAATAACTATGCTACAGGAGACATATTTGGAAACAACTGACCATGTGAATTTGATAAAGAAAGGTTTTCAGGATGGTTATTCAGCAGAATACCTGGGACAAAATAAAGGAGAAGTACTTACATTAATTGCAAAAGAAGCTCCAATAGTAATAGAAGAGGATAAAAAAGATAATAATGGCAAATGTTTAGTATTAAGGGACTACTGGCAAGGGAGGAGGATTACACTCGCATGTACTTATACAACTAAAACTGCTATTATAATCAGCTTTCAGAAGGGAATACATCACTTATAGGTAGGGACTGGAATTTGATTTTCAGCAATGAAGATGTATCTGGGGGGCCCAGAAGGGAAAGTATAATAAAGGAGGGTAGATTTTTGAAGAAATTTATGAAAATATTTGTTATGGAAGATGTGAATTCAGTAGTAGGAGTTCAGTATTAACTTACATATTATTCCCCAAGATACAAAAACTAGTCTAGCCTAGACAGAACGAGTCTACTTTACATTACCGAAACTACACTTCACCGACACACAAAACACCGACCCCAAATAACCGAAACCACACAACACCGACAACTCACAAAACCAAACACAATTACACCGACACAAACAACGTGAACTACACATGACACACAATGACATATCCACTAACCCTAACCCAAACCCTAACCCTAAGGTCCGACACTACCGCACAGTTACCATACCCGCACCCTAACCCTAACTCACTTAACCCACCCCTACACCTAAAGACTGTCACTATCGCACACTTAACCTACCTGCACCCTAACCCTAACTCACTTAACCCACCCTAAAACATAAAGCCCGTCACTATCGCACACTCACCCTACCCGCACTCTAAACCTAACTCACTTAACCCGTCCCTAAACTACAGTCCATCACTATCACACACTTACCTTACCTGAACCCTAACTCCGACACTACCACACACTCACCTTTCCCACACCCTAACCCAAAATCCCACAATATCGCACACTTACCTGACCGCTCCTAACTCCGTCACTATTGCACACTTACCGAGTCGCGCTCACACGTTACCCTTGTCGGTCTTTCGGCTGTCGGCAAATCACCTTTTCGATCAACTTACCTGTCGGTCGTTTCGTCTCGGTCTTCTGCGTGTCGGTGAAGTGTCGTGTCGGTAATGTAAAGGGGACCCGACAGAACATATATTTTACAGGAACATATGCATTAAATTGAAATTTTTATCTACATCTGATAACTATTTCAGATCACATGTCAATAATAACTAAAATAAAAATGTAGGATAATGAAATACAAATGTGACACATTCCCACCTATCTGTTGAAAAGAGAGGAATTTAAGGAATGGGTAGTGGAAATTATTCAGGAGTAATTAGAGAAGATAGAATTTTTTCTGAAAATATAGCTATGGAGTAGGAAAAAATAAAGTAGAGTTTAAAAATAAGGTGGAAATACAAGAAAGAGAGATATGGTTAAGAAGTAGCAAGAATTGTTTAGAGGAATTGACAAAGGTTAAAGTATTGTAGAGTAGTGGGAATCTCACAGAACAAAAAGAGGAGCCATTGTAGAATGTTAAACAGGAAATAAGGGATTACCTCGGTAATATGCATTAGTTCAGAAAGATTGCTGTTAAGCAACAGTTTTTGATAATAACTCCATAACACACAAAAAATTAGCCCATTGACTCAAGCAACAGAAACTAGAAAGGATTGTCACCAAGATCAGGGAGCCTATGTCAAGCAAGATAACAAGAGAACTTGTAGAAATACTAGAAATATTTAAAAAAAAAAATTCAAGTCTGTATAAAGCAGAGGAATGTAGAAATCAAGAAAAAATATACAAATGGAAATGTTTATGGAAGAATTAAATATGCCAAGTTTAGAGGTAGATGAGACTCAATTATTAACAGTTAGGATAGAAGGAGAGGAGATAAAAATTGTGATGTATAACCAATCCACAGGAACGTCCCCAGGAATAGATGGCATTCCTGTGGAAGTTTGGAAGTTAGGAGGGAAAAACTGATAAAGATCTGGAAGGTTTTGTTTAACAGTATTGTAAGAGGAGGAGAAACATCAGCATCCTGGAAGAGAGTAGTGGTAGCAGTAATAGAGGGTAAAGACCCAAGTAATCCAGCTTCATAAAGAATAAATTCAATCCTAAACCATGATTATAAACTGTTTATGTCTATAATGGCTAACAGAATAGTAAAGGTGAGGCCAAAATTGATAGATATGAATCAGTGTGATTTTAGGTTCATAGGTTCATAGGTTCATACTAGGCTATCTGCCCTAGGGCATTTATAAGCCTAGCCAGAATGTGTTTGGCTTTCGCCACCCATTTTAAATTTATTTTGCTATGCCCTTTTTCGAGGTTAGTATACTGTGCCTCTGTCTAACAGTGACACAGAAGTGATACCTGGGGTAAACCTACGATCTCCCATCCACTCATCAAGATTCCTCTTGAAGAGAGTCAATGAGGGACTCTGCCTAACCTGGACTGGGATTTTATTCCAGAGTGAAGGGAGCCTCTGGGTTATGAATCTGTCCCTCCAGCATGTCCTATTTATTTCAGTGCTGAGGTTCAAGTCTCGAGCGCGTAGCTCGATGGGATTTGGATTTTCTGAGGTGCAGCATGTCCATTAATTCCGGGTTGGACATGGCTTTATACGTCAGGCACAGATCGCCTCTGAACAGGCGGTATGCCACTGAGTAGAGCTGGAGTTTCTTTAACCGGGCAGCATATGGCATCTGTTTGAGCCCTTTGATCCTCTTGGTGAGGTACTTTTGGGGTCTTTCCAGTTGCTGCAGGTGTCTGGTAAGGTACATCACAAAAGAGGCATTGTATTCTATGATGGGCCTGATGAGGGATGAATAAAGGGGCACGATTACCTCTCTTGATCTAGATGTGAAACCCTTCGTGATGAGGTGGGCTATGTAGAAGGTCTTTCTAACCACTTTGGCAATGTGGTTTTCAAAGGAGAGATTGCTATCAACTTGGGTCCCCAGGTCCCTAATAACTTTCGCTGTACTTAATGGGTTTCCACCTATGTGGTAATTTGTGGGCACATTGTTTTTGCCGAAGGGTATGACTATACATTTTTTGGCATTTAGCTTGAGGCCATGGCTCTGGCACCAGTTGTCTGTTTCTATGAGGCCCTTTTGGAGGATGCTTGTGTCGGCTGGAGAGTCGATTATGGTGCCCAGTTTGCAGTCATCTGCAAACTTGGTCAGCCACAGTCCTTTCGTGTTGGCCTGTACCTCCGAGAAATATATACCGAACAAGAGAGGTCCCAGGACTGAGCCTTGTGGGACACCACTTGTAACTGGTTTGGAGTCTGACATGGCTCCAGCAATTCTAACCATGTGGGTACTGTCCTTGAGCCAGTTTGCAATCCATCTAGCCACTTAGGGGTTTATATTTAAGCTGGTGAGCTTATCTATAATGCCCGAGTGGGGTATTGTATCGAAGGCTTTTGCGAGGTCCAGGTAGGCTGTGTGGACCACCTTCCCCTCATCAATCGCCTTGGTGACTGTTTCAAAGAAATCAACCAGGTTTAAGAGGCAGGATCTGCCCTTAACAAAAGCCGAACTGGGTAGGATCCAGTGTCTGTAGGTCCCCAATATCTTTATTTATGAGGTCCATGATGATCCTTTCCATAGCTTTGCAGACCAAGCTAGTCAGGCTTATGAGGCGATAGTTTCCAGGATCCGTTGAGGCACCACCTTTATGGAGAGGGACCACTGTTGCTGTACGCCACTCTTTGGGCACATATCCTGTAGTAAGGCTGAGATTGAACAGTAGTTTTATGTTTGGGTTTAGCTCTTCTTGGAGTTCATGTAGGACGCAGCCCGGGACACCGTCTGGTCCCATTGATGCTGTGTTTTTTGCTTTGGAGAGGGCGTCTCTTACCTGAGCATCTGAGATGTCAGGGGGGCAGCTCTCTGCTGGGATAGATATTTGCCCTTTTGGTGGGGGGGGGGGAGTTTGCGATGAACCTGTCAGCTAGGATGTTGGCAATGTCTGTGGGTTCAGTGTATTTTTTGTCATTTTGGACTAATTCTGAGCATATCTGGGAATTACCACCCAGGTTCGTAACATAACTAAAGAAAGCCTTGTGATTATCCTTAGTGTCCTGTGCAATTTTTCTCTCGAAGCTGGCCTTAGACAATTTTATGAGTGCCCGTAGTTTTTTGCTAATACTGATCAGTGATGCCTTCCCTTTTTGGGATTTTGCTCTATCATTTAGTAGCTTCCTCCTTCTATTGTATAGTTTGTTTATGGCTGGGGTCCACCAGACAGGACGTCTGCCTTTGGTGAATTGGGTCTTGGTTTTATTTGGGATAGCATGATCCATGCATTCCTGAAGGTGTTCATAGAATGCGTTTATAAAGGATTCTGTGGTCTGGGCTGTATTTTCCACAGGCCCGGGGGCTTTGAAGGATTCCACCTCGGTTTTGAGGAGTGTGAAATTTGCTTTAGAGAAGTTTTTCACTGTGGTTTTCTGGGCAGGGGGTGGGGTCGGGATGTGAATATCCAGTGAGATTAGTTTATGGTCTGATCTTACCAGTAAGGGATAAACTTCTGGTCTGGAGCATAGAGTCCCCATGTTGGTGATGATCAGGTCCAGTATGTTTTCCCCTCTTGTGGGAGTGGTAACAAGTTGTTCCATAGCATTTGAGTTTATAAATTTTAGGAACCTTTGTGCTAGGGTGGAGGGAAGGCAAATATTTGACAACACTGACACATCATTGATGATCCAGAGGGAAGCAGAATGCAAGAAAATACCATTGTTGTTTATAGGTCTTGGAAGCAATCATTTATCAGGTTAGAAATGTGTAAAATATTGCTGGCAATTGTTTGTTAGATTAAAAGGGTGCAAACTGATACAAGCATTAAAAGTGGTAATATTGTTTCAGTTAATGAGGTGGCATGTTTGTGATAAGGCTGTTTACCACAGTTATTTTCAAATTCAGATATATTCTTTTAAGAGATCTTTGAAGTAAATCCAAATCATATATCAGTTTTTAATTTTCTGTGCTTCTGCAAATAACGCTTAGCTGAGTTTTCTCAGAGTTGGTTAGATAGAAGTATGCAAACAATGAATGGGATGATCCACTGTTTCTTTCCTAGGCAGGACATAATGCAGTCAACCCATGACAGCTAGGGCTTTAGGAAGAGTCAGCATCTCATCACCACCTTTTTGTACAATGCATGTTTGCCTGTGTCAAAATGGCTTGTCTTAGGCTGAAAAAGATCAATTGACAAAATCATATAGTTGGTTAACTTGTATAAATAAATAATTTGTAAGCCAACCCCCATTCTACTACCCCTACTTCTGCTTTCGGATCTCCAAAGATAAAACTCAGGTAACACTGCCTAGGTAATAAAAGCATAAAAAGCACAGACCCACTAAATCTTGTAGGGTACTGTTATCTGGATTCCAGGGTGAGCAGGACCACACATGCCAATGTGTTTTACTCATCCAAGCATTTGCTGAGATGTCATATAGCAACATACTGATTCTAGTGTCCCCAGCTGAGAAATATATCCCTGATTGTTTTGCCTTTGTTCCTGATTCAATAATAAAACACTGATGGTTATGGAAAGAGAGGAGCAGCACTCTAGTAGGGGAGGTAAGTTATATCCTGGGTAGGAGCTCAGATTACAGCAAAGTTTGGACATGTATTTTGGAGGTGTTGTCCTGGTGTGGTGCTGAATATTGGAGAAAACTGGTAGGAGGCAGTTCAGGGGGAGGGGGCAGTCACTAAACTACATAAGGCTGCTGGGAGTTGTGTCATGCCTCTTGGTGGAAGCCATGGGAATATGTAGATGGGAATGAACCTGATGAGCAAGCTGTTGGAATCAATCACCATGAAGTACTCAGGGCTTGGGACAAATGGTTTGAGAAAGAATCTACAGAAAAATTCTCTATTTCACCTGTTTTTTCAAGAGACTGAGAACTATCCCTTCCAGTCTTCAGAAGGTGACTCCCACTACTAGCATGTTATTTGCTCCAAGGTCATTGTGGTTGCAAATTAACCTGTGACCAGAATAGAACATGTACAAGTTCTTTACTATAACAACTTGTTTTAGTGACATTCTTCTCACTGGGTCGGATATGGGAGTGTTTTGCCATCTAAGTTCACTTTAAACAGGACAACTAAGGAGGCATTAAGTGAAGTAACATGAAGAATTAGGGAGGTAAGAGAACTCAGCATTTGTGTTATTTATGAAGTTCTTATACTACTTTACAGAGTCAGTACATTTCTGATGTTAATTCTTTCAGAAACCATTCAAAACACATATTATACACTTTGGAGAGAGCCTGTGTTATACCTTGATGTAATCATACCTCTCAAGTGTACCTCATTACGAGAAACGTACCTCATTTGGGGTCTTAAAAAGTTCATGTTCCTCGAAGTTCCCTCAAAGTTCCACATTGAAAGATTCTGTCACACATTCAGTATTAGTAATTTTTTAAGTGAAATCCATTGTAAATAAAAATGGATCATATTAATTCATTAAAAGATCATCTTTATAAGTAAAACCAGCATATTTTATCCATCCTATGACCTTCCTAGTTGAAGTTATTAGGATGCCATTAGTATGTGTTCCACATTTTGCCCATTTGTTCCACATTATGAGGGCTAGTGTTCCTCATTTTGGACATGGAAGGTTGAGAGCTATGGATGTAATATGACTAGAAAATGTGTCTTAGTGTGATGCCATAGCTTTTGATGAATATGCCTAACTCTGTAAAGCTTACAGCATCACCTGCGGCATACAGTGATAAAGCTCTGATTATGACCCAGGTGACCTGGGTTATTTTAGTGCCTCAGGCACTGGATGGTGAGGTAGAAAGGGAGGGTGAATGTCCCTGTCCTGGGGACTGAGAGCATTCCTGGCATATCACTTGTGGAGTCAAGATCTCAGAAAAAGATGATAGGATGAGAGGAAATGGAGAGGCAGAAAAGATGTGATTGCCCTGGAGGCACAGGGAGAGGACAATTTCTCATGGCCATTTATCATTCCTATTGCCAGTCTGTTGTCAGCATGCTGGGGAGGGAATTAGTGTACAAGGAAAACTCTCATACCAGGGTGCAGTATGACCACTTCTGGCCAGTCCTCTCCCACATCACAATAGTGGTAGGTGCTAGCTTACAGAACTGGCATTCAGAGGCATTACTCCATGGAGCAGGAACTTACCCAGAAGGGAGACTGTCTTGACATGGGAACTCTGAAGTGCCTGCATGGGGACTGCAAAGACAGGACCATAGGGAGTGGACATGGAAAGCCTGAAGTCAGCAGAAAGTGGAATGAAAAAAAAAATGCTATAATAGGTTGAAGGTTCAAGTGGGTGCAAAAAAGTGTGTTAACACATAAGGGAACCTGTGGCATAACAATTAATGCATCTGCACTGTCCAACGCACATACAAGCACACACATATACACATACTAATATCTGTGCATCAAAATGTATGGCATTCTAAGTGCAGGATCAGGGAAGATGTTAGTCATCACTAAATGGAAAAATCCTCTGAGAAGTTTGATGTGATGATTTAGTGTGATAACACCAGACCTAGATTTGATGTACGCAGAGCAACAACATGGTGTTATTGCTCTAACCCTTCTTGCACTATAGTATCATACTGTGTCTTAGTGCTGAGACTGCACATCAAAAGGCATACAGCCAAGATCTAAATCATGTTCAGATAAACTAAAATGGAGCTAGGCTGATAGTAACAGCTTTACAATGTATTATCAAGAGAGATATGAAGATTTGCACAGTGAAAGGGGGAAGAAAGGTATTGCATGATGCAGCCCTCATATGCTTCACAAGGGAACAGGGTGCAAAAGAAGAGACGTCTCTAAATGGGGGTGTGAATCCAGTGCAGAGAAACTTTATGAATGATTTTAAGAGAGATGTGAAGAACTGTTTCTCCACTGACATAGTAGTAGAAGTTTACAAAAATTGCCGATTAAAGTGATGGAGGCTAGCACTGTGTGGGCTTTAGTGACTGCATGGCAGGGGCACTAAAGTGACAGAAACAATATAAAATCTCTAAATACAGGATGGCATTTTCTTTATTCTCATTTTATAAGGCAAACAAAACAATACAATGCAATACAAAACAACCAACGTTTTATGTGTAATAATATACAGTCATGACACTACCTCCATAAGACATCTCATGTTATATTTAGAGATACCACATGTTTACATCAACAGTTTACTATAAGGAAATGCATGTCTACGTAATGAGGCAAAGGAAAGATTTATCAGCAGATCACTGATTTCCTAGTGCTATGTTCTTACTGGTATATGTCACTGCCTTGACATGCATGAATCAGTTAATTTCAATATGATTATATCAAAGTGTGATTAGCACTGGGTGGGAAATGACATCTGCAATGAAAGTCTTGATATTTAAAGTTCAATTAATTCCTATTAAGTCATTCAGTCAAGGGTGCATCTTAATGGGGGATTAAATATTGTCCTTTCTGCCATTTCCTGTTTCTGCAAACTTATAATTGACCTCTGACATGAAAATTGCCATGTAATCAAAAACATCCTGTACTACCCAAGTGGGGGGCAGAGAGATGCCAACTGTGATGGTTAGAAAAGGGATAATTTTCTGCCGTAAGCTGTCATTTGTCAAAATGTGTGACGCACTGGCCCAAACAGCAGATCAGTTCACTTTTCTATCCTCAGTATTTAATAATTTTCAAAGCTTGTGACATTTAAAATAAAAGCAGTAGTAGTTTCTTTAACAGCAAATTGTCCACAGTTTTCTTATTTTGCTGCATTTTTTGCAGGTGGTATGCAAAATCTGACAAAAATAAGCAGAAGCATTAACATTTTGCTCTCAAAAACAGTAATGTTTACAATAAGTAAGAGATGATCGAATCCTAATTAGAGAATGAGGTTTTTAATCACAAATAACGTGGCTTTGGGGGGACAAAGTGATGCCTTTTTAAACCAACATTCTTACCACTATCTGGAGGTCTGGAAAGTTACACCTATACTGTAATACTGTTTCCTACAAAAATAAAGAAACTTTGCAGATATGTATTTAGTTTATTTATGAATCACTCAACTCCTTTTGGAGAAGGCTTTCATTTTTACATTAGTGGTTCAGGAATTGTATATATGTGTGTGTTCTGTTACTTTAAAGGACGTCTATGCAAGGATAATGTGCTAATAAATCAGTGCAGGCTGCAAGATGTCTGTCATTGTTTTTTTCCTACACATTCAGTGGAAAGATGGTTCGAATAGACTATGTACAGTCAGGGGCAGGTTATGCCAGCCCACCATGAAGGATATTGTCTGCTGAACTTTAACTCCCAGTGAAGCTTATTTCTGCTACTAAGGACATATTGTGAGTAAGGGTCATCTGGATTCACTTTAAATGCTGTTTTTTTCTGAGGAAAGCTTCCTTTTTACAATGGCTCCTAAACACACAATAAGATACAACTGAGAAAAATAAGATAAGGCCATATTGACAGTTTGGACTTGGTAACCTTGTTTAATGAATTTTTCATATTAGGGGAGTCTATCAAATGGGGCACTTTTGATCTAAAAGGTTTCACAGGTATATGCTTCTTGATGGTTTAGAGAACCATCTTTTGCTGATGGCAGGGTAAATGTGCTGTACCTCTTAGATGGAGCAGAAAAGACCATGAGAATACTGAGAAGCCACCATATGCAATAACCATAAGAAAATGTGACCATCTAGTGCAGAGGTGAAGCTCCAGGCTACAACATCAACATCCTGGGCCTGGTTAGTGAGTGAGAAGCTGGAGCGTCAGTTGAGAGGAGTGAAGATGAGTATCTGACATCCAGTTCTCTTTCCATAGAAAACATTATCGGATTTGTCATTGTAAACAGTAAACCCTGATGGACACCAGGGTCTACCAGTGAACAAGTCAAGATGTGAACCTGGTAAAATTCAAGAAATGCCTGCATCTCTGTGACATAAGAACATAGCAGCATATACGCCTACGTCGTAGAACATTATATGCATTATGTACTTTACATTCTCATTGGGAGGGGTAAGTTAAGACCACAAAACAAAAATGTCCAAACCCACTTTCCAGATGATCATCACCTATGGCCTTTAATAAAAACATAATAGCCAGTTTACTTTACCCTGTACAGAAGAGATCCCCAGTAAGTGCTAAAAAGTGTTCAGAAAGGTGAAAAAGACTTAGAGGCCATTCTTTTAAAGTAAAGGAAAAAACATATAGTGATCTCTTTGGGAAAAGAATATGAAGAGGCAGTTACTGACTACAAAAGTAAATGGTCTGTGAAATTTAGGGATCTGGGATGGCAGCTTTTAAAACAAAGCAGCAGTATCTGCATCAGGATAGGACTGATTGACTGAGTGAATAATATATCTATATATCTTTCTATATATCTGTCTATCTATATATAGATAGATACATAGATAGATATAAATATAGATACATACATACATACATACATACATACATGCATACATGCATAAAAATATTTCAAGCACGGATATTAATTCCCTCCTAGCCTGCCAATATACCAAAACAGTTGCTCCCATAATAAGTGTCCAGGCTGTTCTTAAAAATCTCTAAACTAGTGCTTGCTTTAATGTAATTTAGTAGTCGGTTCCATGCATCAGCTGCTCTCTGTCAGAGAACCAATTAGTACACTTCTCATTCCTATAGAATCTTTTACATAGGTCGTCTGATGATTCCCTGCTACTTTTTGATAACCCCAAACATTCCTAGAGGTAGTTGTCTGTAAATGCCCTATATACCTGACTAGCATCTGCTCTTAGATATCAAGTTCAGATATTTTAGTCTTTAGTGATAACGTAAATTTTCATATCCATGGATGCCCTTGGTATATTTCTGCTGTAATCTTTCCAGTTTTGTTTTCTTATAAGGTTTCCATATTGTTATTCCATACTCAAGTCTGGGTCTAATATAATTAACATTGACCTCATAATTTCAGATTTCCTAGACTTTATACTATACATCTTTTTATAAAACCTATACTACTATGACTATCATTAACCAATTGGTTGATATGATTAGAAAAACTGGAACTACCTATATACCCAGGTCAAGTTCTTTTGCAGACATGCCCTATCTGCAATCTGCATGTAATCAGTTTACCCAATGTCAAGTCATCTGCATACAAACTGTAGAACACCTCAGATTAAAAAGTTAGGTCTGAAAAACACAATTTAAAGGGCCTAGGGCAGAGCCCTGTGGGACACCCTGACTGTAACCCAAGATTTTCACCTGTCCAAATGCTTTATGATACTTGCCATTCCCTATTTGTAAGCCATGAAGCTATCCATCTTTTGAAGAGTATATCAATACCTAGTTGTTCTAATTTATTGATCAGTGTTTTGTGTATGACCCTGTCAGATGCTGAAGTTAAATCTATAAAAATTAAATCACAGTGTCATTTTTCATTCATGCCTATTATTATATTGTTACATGCACTATGTTACAGGTGGTGATAGATCTGTTTTCAATATATGTATGCTGATCTATGGTTTTCAAGTCCCCACCTTTCCAATTCTTACAATAACTTATCCAGTATTACCCTCTCCATTATTTTTCCACAACATGAAAATAGACTTAAGGGTCTATATGATTCTGGGTTTGTCCTACTCCCCTTTCCCTTAAAGAAAGGTTTAATAAGCGCATGTCTCCAATCTTGAGGAATCTCCCCATATTTATACAACCTAGTAAATAATAGATATAATGGTACAGTAAGTTATTGCTAAAGTGTTCTCAGGTCATTATTACTAATTCTGTCTCCTCCCTGTGCTTTGTATGGATCCAGTTTGCATAGTTTTTTTCAATATAATCTAATTTGATTTCAGTATCGGGGTTACCTGGATGTCACTAGGACACCCCCTTTGAGGAGCCAAACTGTTTTGCATAAGATTTTGTAAATATATCTGTAATCTGTTGTGTCTGAGAATAAATTTTAGAATCTACACACATTTTATCAACTTGTACATCTTTACTCCCTCCATATATTATTCATCTATAAAATGGTTTACTATTATGCTTAATATCTTTAGATACATTTTTTTCTTGATCTTGTCTCACACTATGCTTAATTTGTTTGTCCAGCTTGTTTATTTCAGTTTTAAAAGTTGTACTTTCACCTCTTTTCCATTTCTTGTATTTTTTTGTCTCTCACCTTAATTGGGTATCTTGTTTTTATGGAAATACATCCCCCTAATATTGTATGCTTAGATCCTGATGTTAAACACTTTTTTGACTATTTTTACTCAAACAATTTCTCTTTCAAAACTCTCCACATTCCTTCTGCAGTTTTTCCATTGAATGCCTCACTCCAATTTGTTTTACACAGTCACTGTTTTGCTTCCATATAATCTGTAATTAACCTTCTGTGCATTGGTTTAGATTTCAGTTTGGCAGAATTATGTAGCAAAAAATTAACCTTTATAACCCCATGATCACTGCACATCACTGGTGGTAAAACTTGACATGAAGTAACAGTAATATCTTTTGGCACAGAAACAATGTCTAGTATGTTCTCTTCCCTTGTAGATGTTTTCACAATCTGAAGCAATTGTTGCTCTTGAACATATGTTGTGAATAATTTCCTTACCGATGTCAGTGAAGCAATATTATTCCAGTCTGTTTCTGGTAAATGTAAGTCTCTAGACACTATTATTCTTCCCTGCTATGTTCCATACAAGAAATGTATGAATTCCTCTAGGTCATCTGCATTTGACTTTGGTGTTCTATACACGGCAGCAATTGTTATATGTTCCAGGGCTGTCTTTATTGTCACAGTTACACAATCTATAGTATTAGTTATCACTGGAAATGTAATAATCACAGGTCTCATTGCTATCTTTAATCCCCATCATAACATCTGCACCTGATTTTTTGTTAGAATGTCACAGTAAAAACATTTATACCCTGACAGTACAGTTTTCCAGTCATTGTTCTTTAACCGTGTTTTACAAACAATAACAATATCAGTCTTGTGGGAATATAGCAAATTTTCCAATAAAAACGTTATTATTAATGCTCCTAGCATTAACAACCATCACAGAAGCATTATGTGCTGCTGTCTGTGACTAGGTAGATGTGAGTTTGCTGAATTTCAAAGACAGCCCCAAATGTCAGCACCCACAATGTCAATGACAAAACATCGACACGCTACTATCCATACACAGAACAATAACCTCGGTGCATTCAAAAATGAAAAGTAAAATAAATTAATAAAATATTATTCCTACCTGCTAATAATATTTATTAACTCCAAGATCGCACAATGGCAGGGGAAAGGGCATTTTTCACAACCCTGAGAATTGTGTGATCTTGCACTCCTGTCAACTATTTGTGTAGTCAACCAACTTTGTTGACAAAACAGTTGTCGACCATATGTAGATTCGATTAAATTCAGGTCCACCATATAGATAGATACTATACATTTATAAGTATTGTATAACTTGCCATTGCATGCATTTATCGCATATTTAAATTTGGGAAACATTCATCTGTGGTACAGTTAGTCGAATTATGTAATGGTCAGACTTAAGATTTTCCCTTTCCTCAAGGTTGTGCAACCCTGGAGTTAGTATATCTAATTTCTGTGAGCACGGAGGACCAAATCTTCAAGTGTAGAAGCTGTTTTTGCTCACTTTTTTGGTGGCACAAGTGTAACCTATTGATTTACATTTGCAATCACTTTACTTAGATTATTTCAGGAAGTCACTGTAACAGTATTTCAGGTAGTGATGAATATGGTCGCATCTCTTATAGATATTTAAGATAAGATCTTATTCAGGTATGTCATGCATTTACAGACAACTACCTCTCGGAATGTTTGGGATTATCAAAACGTAGTAGAGAATCATTAGGCAATTTATGTAGCAGATTCTATAGGAATGAGAAATGTACTAATTGGTTCTCTAACAGAGCAGCTGATGCATGGAACAGACTACCAAACAACATTAAAGCAAGCACTAGTTTAAATGTTTTTAAGAACAGACTGCATAGTTACTATGGGAGCAGCTGTTTGGGTATATTGGCAGGCTAGAAGGGCATTGATTGCCATGTTTGAAATATGTGTATGTATGTATAAACACCAGTGAGGTTGCTAGATGCTTTTTTGTTTTGAACAACCTCATCAGCAATTATTCATTTTATATATATATATATATATATATATATATATATATATATATATATATACGTGTGTGTTTGTGTGCGTGCGTGCGTGTGTGTCTCTGTGTGTGTGTGTGTGTGTGTGTGTGTGTGTGTGTGTGTGTCTAAGTCAACTGGGAATGTCCAGCTAGGAAGTTTCATTTTCAGTGGAGTCCCAAGGAGACAAACAGAGTGTTGCATAATTGATGGCAACAAGAAACATTTAAAACAAAGTGTTATGACATATATATATATATATATATATATATATATATATATATATATATATATATATGGGTCCCTATCATTTGTTCGACTCACATTTGATCAAAAATGATTTCAGGCAGCACACTTCACTGAAAGCTCATTTGATCGAATTTCATTTAGTCGAAAATAAAATACAGCCCCTGCCCCACTGCAGTGCAATCCTGGAATGAGAATATTAAGTAGGGGGTGGGGGGGTACAGCCCCCCACAATGGGGGGTGTGGGGGTTGTAGGCCCCCACATACTTCTACTGCATTAACTGTGATATGGATGTGTATCCATTTAAAATATGTTAACATATATATTTTCAGTAAAAACTATTTGCAAAATGTGGCGGGCTACGCCCCCCACACCCCCCATTATGGTGGGGGGCTGTGCCCCCCACACCCCCCTGACTTAATATTCTCACTCCGGGGTCACACTGTAGTAGGGCAGGGGCTGTGTTTTATTTTCAACTAAATGAAATTCGACCAAATGAGCTTTCAGTGAAATGAGCTTTCAGTGAAGTGTGCTGCCTGAAATCATTTTCGACCAAATGTGAGTCGACCAAATGATAAGGACCCATATATATATATATATATATATATATATATATATATATATACACACACACATAGATGTGTGTGTATGTGATTTATTTATTTATGTATTTATTTATTTATTAATTTGGTGGGTAAGTGAACTAGTATACCAGCTACATTATATTATGCCAGTGTTTGTGTAGTATCTTGTAATTCAGTTTCTTGGCTACAGCATGAATGTCCTTGACCAAGTATTCAAGGCTGTGACTATGTTTAGTTTGTACAACAAGTCTCCTGCCTCCAAATTATGAACCATCCATCCATTCACAATTCCTTTTTCCCATTTTTGCACATGGGGTTGGGGTGTCACTTCACCAGTGACTATTATCTAGAGCCAAGGTTTACACCACTGGGTGGCTTCCCCTGCCACAGTACTTCTTCCAAACTACACACTTGCATGCACATTCACACCTATGGTCATTTTAGAGTGTCCAGTCCTCTCACTGCATGTCTTTGGAATGAAGGAGAAAACTGGAGCACCTGTAGGAAACCCACAGGAACACAGAGAGGACAGGCAGACTCCACACAGAAGGCACTCCAGCTGAGAATTGAACCAGGAAACCTCTTGCTGTGAGGTGAGAACATTATCTGCTGTGCCACTGTGCCACCCAATGTTCAAGTAAAATTACAGCTATTTATATTAGCCAGGAAGATGTCATTGAAAATATGACAGGCAGAGTTAGCTCTATGGAGTAGTGTAATGAAGCCTTGACTGTGGCCCATATGGAATGAGATCAGAAAGAGACCTGGGTAGTGCAAAAGTCCATATAAGGTGACTGAGGTGAGACCAAGTGACTGACCTGAACTCACTCATTCTGGGAGGAGGGAGAATACCAGCATATAGCTTGAATGGCCAAGATGTGTACCCATCAAGCTGTGTATAACACAGTAACCTCATTCCAGTGAGAGCCAGGGATTGTGCAAGTCGATGCAGGGTTTGCTAATATTATTCTGCCAAAGGAGACAGCCTGTAGACAAAGAAACAATGCATCCAATGGGAAAAATGCATCCACTCTTCATGAATACCTAGATGATAATTCTGTCAACTGCTCAGTTGTCTTGTAACACTGAAGAATAAATAGATGAGCAAATTAAAGCAGGATCAATTCCTGGTAGGCATAAAGGACATTATATAAAAATGTTTCAGATGAAGGATGTTTGGAAGCCTGAAGTAAAGTTGGCAGAGTTCAGATGGTTATCACTGGAAATGAGAAGCAGATGGGATACAAGAATTAATTGATACAAAATTATGCTCTTTGAATGTATCTGACTGTCTGATATTATCATTGAAAAGTCTAGCCAACTGAATTTACAGAGATGGCAGTCCAGGCTAAGTTTAGTGACTTAATATAATGCAAGAATCAAATCCACAGATCCAACACTTCTTGGAATGCATAAATGTGGGAAGAGGTTCCCTCATAATGTGTTCATCTCATGAAATGCTTAGTAAGAAAAGCCCAAATGGGAGCACATTATTAGACATGAAGATAGTGGAAGCAAAATCTGGATCTTGACGGTTAGATGAAGAGAAGTCCATGGTGAGAAGTGTTAGCACTATATATAATAGGGGCTTATGCAGCATTGCCATAGGCACTCACTGCACAATTGAGTTCATCAGAGACACTGTAGCTCAATCCATTAATAATGTTGTTGTAGTCCTGCTAATGATGTGTGAAATACCTCAGTGTTGGCTGGTTGACTGAAAAGCACCTACAGCTGCTGATCAAGATAAACTTAAATATGAAAGAAAAGCATTTAATTACACACGTAAAGCAGTGGTGTGTCTCACACAATTCAGTTATGATCATCATATTAATACTGCTGCAGTAGCCTTAGCTGTATGGGTTATATCCTGCCAAGGATAAAACAGCCAGCCAGCTTCCAAAGCTTCAGGACACCTTCCCCCATACTGTCAAGCAGCTTGAGCTGAGCTGACTAAATGATAGGCCTGGGCTTGAGGCCTTTCAGAACTTTACCGCTGACGAGTGCAATCCTGTGAGGCTTTTGAAGATCAACAGTCGGCTTGTGCTTTCCTTTGCTGGCCGATAACTTCCCTTTAGGGGGAAAACATACATTTTCTTAATTTTGTTGATGTTTTATTACTTTGCTCTTCAGAAAAGTTATTTTAAAGGTGACAGTGTTGTGTTTTAATGGACTGTCTGAAGACTGTAACTTTTAAACCAAAACTCATTTTTTCTGTCAATTTAAATGTGGTGTAAAGTAACTGTAAATATTTTTTCTGTGGAGAAGTTGAGTTTATTTTGTTTGTTAGGCTGGCATAGTGTTTTAAAGTGCTTGTTACTGTGTTTTTCTGTCAAAAAGTAACTTTTGTGGACTGGTAGTGTTTACCAGCAATTGATGCCTGTGTTCCCCAGGAAACAGGCACCATTTTCGGCTTGACCATGGAACAGACTATCGCTCCCATAGTCAGTCCTTCTTTCAACCACAAAAAGAAAAAAATAAGCTAACAGCCTTTGCCAACACAGCAGGCTAACAGTTTGCCTCAGCCACATGTGGGTGACTCTGCTGTGTCCTTTAGTTGTACCTCAGACCACTTATCTTTTACATTGCATCCCTCTGGTATAGCACCTACAGCCAGTATGGACTGAGGCTTAGTCACATCCTCTCTGGCTACTGGGGTCCCTTCAGTGGGCAAGGGAGAGCCACTCGTCTCAGTCCTGGGAGAGGAAACAGGGAAGGTTTCCCTGTTGTGTCAGAATGTTGTGCCTTTCCCTGGGGAAGCTGCTGCTGCCATTAATCACATAGCTGGCCCCATTTTTCCTAACAAAAAGAAAAAGAAAACCAAGCATGTACCTAATCCTCCTCAATTTTCTTTGGATAGGAGTAGTTTCCTGGGTCTGGCTCAGGGATAAATTCAGGCTATTGATCCTTCTTGTAAAGTAGTTTCTGGTAAAAGAAATAGAGATTCCTCTTTTCTTGAAGAGATATCCAGATTCTGAATCTGAACAGGAAGATGCAAGAATGGATACAAGGTTTTTTCCTTAGCTTTCTGATTCAGACTCGGAGGAAATCTCAGTTTCTGATTCTCCCTGTGGAGGTTTCTCTTTATCTGAAACTATTGATAAAATATGTCAGTGTTTTCATTGGGAGAACACGGAGGTTTTGCAGTCCCTGAAAAATACTACCAGTTTTTACAGAAGGACTTTCCAAAACCTACACCCATTCCTCCTGTTCTGTCTGCTTTAGAGGATGTGTGTATTACTGCCTGCAATTTTTTTGATAGTCAGCCAGCTGTCCTTATAAAGACAGAGAGGATGGAAAAAGTTCCATAGTATTTTAAATTTTCATACACTATTCCCAAACCTGACCCAGCAAATGTAGCCTTAGTTGATCCCACTGCTGCTAAGCACTTAGTTAATTCCAGTCCTACTCTTTCTGATAAGGATGGGAACATTATTGATAGGTATGGGAAAAAGTGTATACTTCTGCAGCTTTGATTTACAGAATTTTGAATTCTCAGAATCATGTGTTAAAAATGTGGTGGTGTGGCAGTTAGTGTTTGTTGTCACCTCACAGTAAGAGGTTCTCTGGTTCGATACTCAGCTGGGGGTGCCTTCTGTGCAGAGTCTGCATGTCCTCCCTGCGGTCATGTGGGTTTCCTCTGGGTGTTCCGGTTTCCTCCCAAACTCCAAAGACATGCAGCAGGCAAACTAGACACTCTAAATTGGTCCTAGGAGTGAGTGTGTGTGTCAGTGAGTGGTACAGATGTCAACTGGCAGTGTAAACCCTGGTTCGAGATGATTGTCCCTGTTGAAATGACACTCTGACCCCATATGGGAAAAGGGGTTGAGGATGGATGGAAATTGTTAAAGTATGAGGAATATTTTATCTGCAGTTTTTTTTTGTGAGGAAAAATATGCTTTAAATAACTTAGTTTCTTGTATTGCACATATCACTGCTTATTGTGTAATGACTCTGTTGATACTTCTGGTCTATGGCCACTTACACTGTTTTGAGGAGATTTGCATAGCAGTATTCTCAAAACTTCTCAGATGATGTTAAAAATTAGATTTTAAATTCTCCCTTCGATAAAGATTTAGGGTCAAGCTTATCCAAGGAATCTCTAAATTTTTCATCCCTCCTTTTCCAAATTTTCCAACAGATTTTCCGTCTTCTCATCCAATTTTGCCAAAAAACAGAATAAACAGTCTCAACAAAATACAGGTAAACAGACATTTAAGAATAAATTGCCATGGGCTCAAGCTCAATGCCAAGAAATGTATAGTTATCCCCTTTGGGAAAAAACATGTACCCGTGAATTACCATATAGGTGGCAGTACACTAAACACCGAAAGTGTGATAAGAGACTTAGGGACACAGGTGGACAGTGGTCTCACCTTCAATAACCACATCGCCACAACAGTCAGGAAATCCTTCTATCTGGCACACCTCATCACTAAGGGCTTTTCATCCAGAAAAAAGAAGGTCATTGTCCCACTGTACTCATCCCTCATTAGACCCATTATAGAATACAACGCCCCGTTTGGTATGTACCTCTCAAGACATCTGCAGCAACTGGAAAGGCCACAGAAATACCTCACTAAAAGAATCACAGGCCTAAAGCAGATGCCCTACACTGACTGCCTTAAAAAACTCCAGCTATACTCTGCTGCATATCGTCTACTCAGAGACGATCTCTGCTTAACATACAAGGCCATGTCAAACCCAGAGCTGTTGGACATGCTACACTTAAAGAAATCCCAATGCCTCAGAGCCACACACTCCAGGGATCCAAACCTTGTCATCACAATAAACAAAACATGCTGGAGGGATAGGTTCCTGACCAAGAGACTCCCCAGACTCTGGAATAGATTGCCCATACATGTCAAGCAGAGTGCCTCTTTGGCCCTCTTCAAAAGGAACCTTGACGATTGGATGGGAGAAAGGAAATTCACCCAGAGGATCATGTCAGTCACCCTGCTAGACAGGGGTCCAGGGAAGTAAATAGTGTGGGAAGAAACAGCCAAGGAACTGTTATGGCTAGACTTGTATAGGCCCTAGGGCTGATAGCCTAGTACCAACCTATGAACCTATGAACCTATAGGGGGGATTACAAAAAGATGTCTCAAACCTCCCAAAACCAAGGACAGCCCAACAAGTCTGAATGGCTATTCAAGTGACCTTTTGACCCCCTCCCACCCTGGCCACCTTTTTTCTTCTTGAAAGCCTGAATCTCCATTTTCTCTTTGTCAAAAGATTGTTTCAGACAAATGGGTTCTGAAAATCATTCATCAATGTTACAGATGGCTGTGGAGGAAATTCTTTCTTTCCAGGCATGTATTCCTTACCCTCCAGATTAGAGTCTTATTTCCACCGGTTCTTCATCACATGCTCTTCCAAGCAGTGATAGAACCAGTTCCTCCTTCCCAGGTTTGGAAGGGTTTTTATTCAAGGATGTTCCTAGTGTCAAAGAAAGAAAATACCCTATACTTAAAAGTTGGTCATCATCACATCCCTTTTCATCCAGACTTTAGATTTTTCTTAAGGATTTTTTGTGTCTAGATCATATTATCAGTTTTCTGCCTTAACCTTTGGACTATCCACTGCACCAAGAATGTTCACAAAGTGTCTGTCTCTAGCTGTACCTCATTGCAAATACAGGGTATCCGCATATCCACATTTCTCCATACTTAGACAACTTGTTATCTTTGTAGAGTCTTTTTCAAAGTGTCAGGAATCTCTCTCTCTCTCTCCCTCTCTCTCTCTCCCTCTCTCTCTCTCTCTCTCTCTCTCTCTCTCCATTGGATAAGAGATCTCTTATACAAGCTGCAGTTTGAAGAGAACATTCAAAAGTCTTTCTTGACTCCTTCACACAGGACTGTGTTCCTGAGATGTCAACTAGACACCTCAGTTCAAAGAACATTTCTTCCACAGGAAAAGATCTTTATCTAGATCTATTTCTAGATCTATTTCTAAGGTTTGCCAATCAATCTTTGGTCACGAGGGATTACCTCAGGATTTTTGGTCTCATGGCATCTATGATTCTCATGATACCCTGGCAAGACTCCACATGAGAAAGATACAGTGGTATCTGAAATCTCTTTGGTCCAAGTGTCAACACCCATTATTTTTTCATATCTCAGTGCTGGGGGTTGGCAGAAGATAAATATTTTGGTGGAGATATCAGATATCCTTTAACCAGGTCTCCCCTTCTCCCTCCCTGCTCCAAAGAAGTTAGTCACCACAGATGCTTTGGACTTTCCTTGGTGAGCAGTTTTCAGGAGAGATAAAGGTGCAGAGAGTGTGGGACACTAGGTAGATGCAACTACATAACTATCAAGAAATTGCTTGCCCTGATCAATGTACTCAACTCTCTGAACCATCTTTGGTCCCAGGGACCTCTTCAAGTGGTTACAGACAATACTACAGGTATGAGGTACATCAACAAGCAAGGTGGAACCAGATCGTACCCCTTTGCAGATTAGCCATTTTAGCCTGGGATATAACTTCACAGCACAATCTCACTCTACAAGCATCCTATATTCTGTCAGAGCAAAATTATGTGGAAGACAAGCTGAATAGGACCAGGATAGACCCTCACAAATGGAAACTCGATCAGGGGATCTTCCAAGATTTTATCCATTTGTGGTTGGCTCCTCAAGTAGACTTCTTTGCCCTCTCTGAATAATCAACTATCAAGATTCTGTCCCAGGACACCATGCAAGAAGGCCTGGAGAGTAGATGTCCTTTCTTTTTCCTTGGACAGGAATGTTCCTGTATGCTTTTCCACCCTTACCACTGTATCCAGGATTCTTCAGAAGGAATCCTCCAAAGATCATTGTGGTAACTCCCTTCTGGCCCAAGCAACAGTAGTTCTCTCTTCTTTTGGAAATGCATAAGAAAAAATATCACAAGCTTCCTCACAGACTGAATCTACTCATACAAGAACAGGAGTGTTTGATACACCCTGGCATCAATTAACTTCATTTGACTGCCTGGATGATGGGTCTGAATTCCTTTTAGGTGACTGTTTACTGCATACATGCCGCAAGTACTAATGAAGGCAAGAAAGCCTACTAGTAGAAAATCATCTACTAGCAAATAGAAGAGGTTTTCTAGTTGAGGCCAACAACATAACCAGCATCAATTCATGGTTAGTTGTCCTCTGGTTCTACAATATTTTTGTGAGTTATTATACTATGGACTCTCTTATTCTTCTATCAAGATTCATTTATCAGCCATTTCAGCACGTCTGCCCATGGATCCTCCTCTTTCAATGCAGTCTCATGTCAAAATTTTCTTCAAAGAGGTTTGTCCTAAGAGTTCTCCAAGAAAACCAGTGACCCCTCCTTGGCATCTTGATTTTATGTTAGAGAAGCTAATATGTGCTCCATTTGATCCAGCTATTCTGGTTGACTTGAGGTTCTTAACATAGAAAGCAGTTTTACTGATTGCTCTGACCTCTGCAAGAAGGGTGTCCTGAGTTGCAAGCTCTTATGGTTTGTCAACCCTCTCTCATTTTCCATAGGGACAGGGTTTCTTTGAGAACTAATCCTACTTTTATGCCTAAAGAGATATCCGAGTTTACTTTAAGCCAAACTTTCCATCTTCCTGTTTTCTTTGCTGAACTTAAAAATGAGGGAGAAAAGATGCTCCACAACTTGGATATCCACAGACAACTCAGATACTATCTTGATAAAACTAAATCTTTCAGATCTGCGAATCAATTTCTTTATTTCTTGTGAAAGTAAGAAGCAGGGGCAACCTGTGCCAAAACAGACTATTTCCAAATGGTTGTCTAAGGCTATTACCTTTTGTTATACTCAGTTTAACATAATCAGGTAGGGTCAAGCCCCACTATACTAGGGCTTTGGCTTCATCTCTGGTTTTTGGAAAGGGCTGGATTCTAGAGGTATTCTAGAAGCTGCTACTTGGTTCTCTGTACATACTTTTGCAGAGCACTATAAGCTTGATTCCTTCTCTAGGTCCAGAACAAGCTTTGCTAGGACCATTCACCAGGGCTTCTGGATTCTTCTCTTTCCACCTCCCAAATGCAGTAAGTTGGTGTAATCTACCCATAGAGCTAAGGCTGCTGCAGTAGGGATCAATATGATGAACATAGTACAGTTGTGTAAGTTAAACTTATCATGAGAGTAGATGTTTGAATGATCATTGCCACAATAGCTGCCCTCTCCCTCCACCCCCCCCCCCACGTTTTTGGTTTGTGTGTTATGCCAGGGTTTAGACATTTATTTTTGTTCCTAGTATTGTTCTTTCAGTGCTCAGCCTCCCTCTCTCTGTTGGCAGGAAAGCTCTGAAGGGCTTTGCAGTCAAATTTGTCTTTTAGTCAGCTCTGCTCAGTTTGAGCATGTGGAAGGTGCCCTGAAGCTTTAGTAGCTATCTAGCTGTTATATCCTTGGCAGAATATAACCCATATAGCTTAGGCTACTGAGCAGTGGTCATCTGAACATCTACTGATAAGTTTAACTTACACAACTGTACTTTTTTACATGTTTACTCTGCTTGCAGCATTAAATGCCTTGTATTCAGCACCATGATTACATTAATCCGGTCCAGCTGTAGTCTGTGAATTAAGCCCACACCAATACTGGAGGTGTGGTACCATTCTGCTAAGAAAGACAAGACATCTACATCCTCTGGTACAGCCTAAGCCTTGGATGACAGCCCAATCAGGGGAAGTAACCTACAATGGTTTGTGTACACAGCCATCCAAAGTACAGTTGTATACCTTGAAATGTTCCTGGAAACAGAGTATAGTTTTGTCTCAGGAGGACTTCTGCCTTTATGGATGATGTGAACACACCCCTTAGAGCTGACCTAGTAGTTAGGGACTTGGGGACACAAATAGATAGTAATCTAGCCTTTGACTATCACATGTCTACTGTAGTGAGGAAATCATTCTATGCTGCGCAACTTATAAACAAAGGTATGACATTTAAGTCCAATGAAGTCATGTCCCACTGTATTTGGCATTCATCAAACCTATCAATGGGTTCATTGCCCCTTTGGTATGTACCTAACCAGGAATATCCAACAAGTGGAATGTCCACAGAGGTTCCTCACTAAAAGAATACAGGAAGTAAGGAATATGTTCTATGCAGACTACCTCAAGGCCCTATCCCTGTATTCTGTCTCCCACAGGCTTTTGAGGGGCGATCTATACCTGGCATACAGCACATTGTCAGACCCCACTCTTATGGACCTCCTGTATAGGCACAAAACAAGCAACACCAGAATTATTCATTCTAAAGACTTAAACCTTCCCTGTCATATAAATAGAACCTGCTGGAGAGATAGGTATGTATCCCAGAGACTACCTCATCTATGGAACAGGTCACCATCCATGTGAAGCAGAGTACCTCCCTAGCCGAATTCAAGTGCAACTTGGACAATTGGATGGGGAACAGGAAATTCATCCCTGGTTTGGTACCTATGTCTCTAATGGACACAGGTAACCTGTAAATGGTTCATCTCCCAGACTCATGCTTACACTTATCAAGGGTATCAGAACTTATCAGTGATTTAGGATGAATGTCTAGGCTTAAAAAGGCCCTTGTGGTCGTTAGCCTAGTAAACACCTATGAACCTATATAATAATTATAGAACATGGCCGCTTTAACTGGGGAGACCACAAGATGAATAAGGGTTTTATTTATTTATTTATTTATTTATTTATTTATTTATGTATTCATTTGCTAACCCACTGGAGGGCTGTTCCAATACAGCATTTTCAGCTTAACTCAGCTGATACTTTGGAAAACCATTCTTTACCTATTTAGGTCCTAACAATGTGACATCACTAATGCTCTGGTGTCCCTCTCCCAGTGGACTGTATCAGCATTCACTTGCAAGTCTTTTATGCTTAGTCAAAAAAAAAAAAAAACAAGATCTAAAAGCTACCAACGGTGATAGGAAAGTATCTGGTCTTCAGGCTAGATGAAATTATCCATAAGAATCAGTACACACTGTAGGAAGTATACTGGCCAAGCAAAAATTTAACTATTATTAAGCGTCAATAGTGTCCATATGATGCAGCCAGTTTTAGGGAACACTGAACACTATGGACACAGAAAAGTCCTCTGCTTAATAGGACTTCCAGATAGATGCTCTTATTTGATTTTTTGTTGTTTTATTAGCTATACATAATACTTTCAGCATTAAATAAGTGTCAGTTTTCCACAATGAATATAATTAGAAGAAACATTAACATGGTGGATGCTAATTTCTCCTGATTAATGCACTTAAATATGTCTGCAGCTAAATTAAATCTAAACTAACATAACTGAAAATTGTACAGTGTTGATGGAGCAAAACTGAGCCAAACAATGGGACCCATGACCACCCCCTTTCCCTCTTGAAACTCATTTACTTAATATTGCTAGGGTATCTGACGTACTTTACTCTGCCACAGACCACTAAACCTCTGCTGAGAGCTTTGAAATGTTAAAGTGGTTTATGCCTATGGTGATATCCTGACAACAGTGGACTTTGTCTTCTTTTAAAACTATGATGTAGTTTGTTTTACTGGAAACATACAAATTCAACTGAGTCTTAGCAAAGAGATTATACAGTAGATGAACTTAAAATGCAAATGTAACAGTTTTGCTATAACTTTCAGTAACAAACTGCACACAAACTAACATTGTAGTAATGCAACTGGCTGCCTGAATGCAAATTTTCTTTCTGTATATTTTATATATGTTTGAAGGTTCTCCTCATTGTTAAAGAGATCACATTTGTGGAAGATAAGTTTAAAGGAATTGTGTATCCATGCAAGCTGTATTTTTGAATATGTCATCTATTTTATTTTTATTTCCCTTTCATGTCTGGTGTGCCATCATTTTGAAAGCCACCTTTTCAAACAAATGACAGAGTACAAAGGATTAGTCCAGATAAAATCATATTTGCTAGCAGATCTAGAAGACTCTCTCTAATACCCTCCATGTGTAACGAATAAAGACATCTTGTTGAAGTTTCAAGTAGTTTATTCAGTTAAGTAGGGAGATAAATGAGTGTTCTTGTTCTAGAACAGGTGAAACTTGTTCTTCACGTTTTTCCCTTGTGATCAAAGCATGCCAGCTGTGAATAAATCCAATATTATCCGCACCCACTCACTGGTTATCACTGAATTAACAGATGAGAAGAGAAAGGAAAGTCGAAGTTCTAAAATGGAAGAAGAGGGGGTAATGATGTAATGAGGCTGGCCGACAAGTATTTAAAACTCATGATGCTATATTTCTACTGTAGCCAGTTGCATTTCAACTTTACAAATGACTTCAGAGAAGAGAAACAAACTTTAGATAAAATATTTTAGTAAAAATGAAGAAGGAAAAACAATTTTAGACATTAAGTTTGCACAGATATTCTTATAGCCAAGCAGCTTTCAAAAAATTTCCTCAAATAGGTTGCAAATGGGAAGAAAGGGGTAATTGAAAACATGTTTTTTTGGGAGTGTAATAAGTTGACAGACTTTAAAAATTCCCTGCAGACTACTCTGTCAGAAATATTGGGTAAGCAAATTGGTGTAAGGCAACTATTTTTTGAGCATGATACAGGATCTGAATTGCCTAGACATAATAAAGCCTTGCTAAGTTTAATTCTGGTGGCTACCAAAAACCAATTACTAGAAAACATAAATCAAAGTCTAAACCAACTTTACTAGAAGTAGTCAGTATGGGGGTCGTGGCCTAGATGCCAGTCTGATAGCAGCAGAAATCCATAACTCTGCTTAGATTTTAATATCCTGACAGGAAATATACTTTAATTTTTTAGAAAAATCTAACTAAAAGTATACTAAAAGATAGATTAGCATAGACTCTTTATTATTTTCTAAAAATAAATACATAGTCAAGAGAATGTTTTAATTATTCCTGTCAAGAAGTTTTCTACTGGAGATCTCAACATGAGCAACTCGAAGAATCCACCTCAGGAGAGTGCAGTGAAGAAAGAACTACAGCTTACAATAATAAGCATCCAAAAGCTGTCACTAAAAATGGACAAATTCAAAAACAAAATAGATATTATCAAACAAGAATGCAGTAAACAACTGGAACTTCTAAATGGAATAGTAAAAAAAACAATTTGAACAGATTCTTGCCTTAGAGGAAACAGTAACTAACCTGGATACTAGAGTGACAGAAAAGGAACATCACAATGAATTTCTTCTGAAACAAAACACCAGGCTGATTGAGAAACTGGAAGGCCTTGAAAGTAGATCAAGGAGGAATAACATAAGAATATATGAAATTCCTGAGAAAGAAGAGGGTGCTAACATGATTCAATTCCTCAATAAGTGGTTTTCATCAGCACTAAACATGCCTGAATCCCTCTCTTTTGGAACTGAGAGGGCTCATCGGTCCCTGGAAAATCCAGCTTCATCTCTGAGTTCATCTAACCCTAGGTCTATAATAGTTACATTTCTTTCCTCACAAGACAAGGACTTAGTACTGAAATCAGCTTGGACTAATCCCACTATCAAGATGGGTGAAAACGTTATTTGTTTTGACAATGAATACACCTCTACAGTCATATCCAGAAGAAAGGAGTGTGTTCCTCTAATTAAGTCCTTGAAAAAAGCCAATATTAAAGCTCAAATTATTTTTCCTGCAAGAATAAAAATCACCTTGCCAGATGGAGTGAAGATCTTTTTCCCTAGAAGAAGCAGTAGAATTTATCCAAAGGAAGAAAATACTGTCAGACATAGAAGAAATGGAATGGTCATCCCAGAGTTTGAAGAGACAGGCAACAAAAAAACAGATGGTCTGTGAAGGAAGGAGCAACAAAACTAAGAGACTAAAGGACAAATTAATAAATTCTTTCTAATGTTAAATGCTTTGTTTTATAAATCATAATATGTTTGATTCTGGAAAATCTCTATACTGTAAGGTAATGTGAATCATCTTTATTATGAAGTTTCTCTTTTCCTTTCTATAACTACTTCTTCTAATTACATATAGTACTAAGTATTTAAATAACATTCTCTCTCTTTCTCTCTCTCTCTCTTCTTTCTTCCTATTCCTTTTTGTTACTAATGTTTCTTTTCTCTCTTTTCCCCACTATAAGTACTTTACATACTTTTTCCTGTGTAAATAACTAGAAATTATATATGTCTTTTAATTCTTCAGTAACAGTATAATTTGACTTTATACTAAAGTGTATTTTTTCTAGTAAGTCAGTCGTGGGGTAACAATATGTTTTTGATTAGTGTTTCTAACTAGATGTTTTAGACTCTTTGTTTAGACACATATAAACATTAATAGAGTACATTAATGGTGTTTTATAGACGGCTATATATATATATATATATATATATATATATATATATATATATATATATATATTTATGTGTTTTATATATATATATATATATATATATATATATATATATATATTTATGTGTGTATGTATATATATATATATATATATATATATATATATATATATATATATATATATATATTTTTTCTCTGTTCTGGTTAATTGGTGGGTAAATGATTGAAATGTTATAAAATTATTTCTGATTTGAGACAGCTGGTGTTACTTCTGAATAGCTGTTTTTATATGAAAGGGTTCGTTTTTTCATGATGTTGATGTTTTGTGAGGAAACTGGTGGTCTGTGTGACTGTTTGTATTGTGGAAATTCATGACATGCACTGACAAGGCAGCTTGAGTGTTTTTTTTGTTTTGTTTTGTTTTTTTACTTTCTGTAAACTCTAAAAGCTTCAAGATTTTATTTCCCACTGAAAATGCTTTTTTCCTTTACTAAAAACAACCTCTGCTGTGCATGAGGCTATTTCAATACTTTTTAACAAGTTTATGAAGCTGCAGCTTGAGGAAATAACAGTGATGACATAGCTTGACCTTTTGAACTTGTTAAATGGCTTATTTAGAATTCTTTTCTCTTGAAATTCTGTTATCCTTCACTTAGATACTTCAAATGGTAAATGATTAGTTCTGATAAACATGTTTAACTCCTTTGAAAATGCCTATGTTCTTTTGCAGATGCATACATTCTGCAGATTCAATGACACTTTTAGTAACTAAATGACATCAAATAAATTAGGAGCTATATTAGAAAACTCATGCATATTAACATCGGACTTATGTTACATAACTAAACCTTTAGTAATTAAACAGAGGGTTGTGAGGCTTTTTTTTTGTAATAAGTGTTTTTTATATATATATATATATATATATATATATATATATATATATATATATATATATATATTCAACAGATCCTTACATGAAAAATGTTAGATGACTGACAAAATGGTTAAAACATCTGATGTGTCTTGAAAAGTCTTAGAAATATTAACAAACTTCTTACCTTCAGCTTCTAATATTTATACACACTTTGATCTGATGTGTATTTCTGACATATCTACTTATCAGAGGTGCTATTATAATATGTGACATATTCATATAGCTTCAGTTAAATTGGACACTCTCATTTTAATGTATATTTCATGGACTCAGATTTCTTTAGTTGCTTTCATAGTGCTTTTCTTTTTTGTTTTTATACTATATTTTAAGCAGAGCTGGATAATTTGTGTCTTTTGGTGTTGGGGAGGTTGTGGATGGATGGTTTAGTTAAGTTTTTAACTAAACCAAAAACTTTATGTTTCATGTATGTGTTTGTAAATAGTTTTGGGTTTTTGAAAGTAGTGCTTAATACACATTATACATCCATGATAAGTAAGTTTTCAGTAGATTTCAAGTCAACACGGAAGAAAGATCTTTCAGTAAGTAACAACATACACATTATGGTCAATGGCTTATAAATGTTTATCATTAAATATTAATGGTTTGAACAATAATGTCAAAAGAGCTGGTTTGTTTAAATATATGAAAATGCATAAAGCCCAGATCATCTTTTTTGCAGGAAACCCATCTATTAAAAAAAGACCTATAAAATTAGAAAATGTCTATACCATTCTGGCCGATTCATGTTTTAAGACTAAGAGAAGGGGCACTCTTATTCTATGAAAAAATACTTATACTATACCAAGAATTATATATACAATTTCAAATAAAGATAGGATGCTAAGCATGGTTATTTTGGAATTCAGTAGGAAGTATTATACTTTGATTAATACATACTGGATACCAGGACTAAGTACTAAATATGTTGACAAATATCTGGACCTGATTACTTTAAATGCAAAAGGGGAAATTATAGCAACAAGTGATTTTTACTGCCTATTATCAGGCAATGATACTTCTAAAAATGGCAAAATAAAACTAACATCTCAAGCCAAGAAGTTAAATGACTTTACAAACCAGATGAACCTTAAAGATATACATGGTCTAAGAGAACATTATTCCTTATTCTATACTCATTATTCATATTGGTTTGGTACACAAACAAACATTGATAAGATCTTTGTATCAAATAATATATACTCAAAAATAAGTGACGTATCTATAATGACTTGTCCGCTTTCAGACCATAATGCTATAAATTTTACATTAACTACACATACAGATGATTTAAGATTTCTACAGAGAATTCCTGCTTACATAACCAAGTTAAAAGACTTTAGGGAATGGATAATGAAAGAAACAGACATGTTTATGGAAACAAATGATAATGGTAAAGTGACGGATCCTATACTATGGGACACCTTTAAAGTTTATATATATGGTAGACTAAAATCTTGGCACCTTAAAAAGAGAAGAGAGTGGGACAAAGAACTTTTAGACATACAAAAAGCACAAACAAGATAAAAATGAATGCAAAACCAAATAACAAAGTAGCACATAACGAAATTACTAAGTTAAATCAAAAATACTTAGAAGTTCTGAATCATAAGGTAGCCATAAACCCGGAAAAAGTGAAATTACAATCTTATATTGTAAATCCTAAATATCTACATAAAATAGTGGTAAGATCCAAAAAAATAAACAATCAAAAGCTTATTAATGAGATTAAATATAAAAGTGATGGTTCAGTTAAGAGTACATCTAACTTAATGGGCATATTAAAAGTGTTCAAAAACTGCTATAAAGATATAAATAATAACACACCACTTTTGGAGACAGATAATGTAATAAATACTTTCATTCAAGAAAATATAACTACTAAGGTGTCAATACAACAAAATAACATAGTAAATACACAAATAACACTAACAGAAGTGAAAGAGCAAATAAAAAAAATAAAAGATAATAAAGCTCCAGGACTGGATAGAATAATTCCTGAACTATATAAGATTTTTCCTAAATATATAATAAAGAAGGTGATGAGTGCCTTTACTGTGGTTAAGCAAAAATGTATAACACCCCCATCATGGAAATATTCAATTATCTCCCCTATTTTAAAACAAAATAAGGACCCCAAACCTTATGATTCATATAGGCCGATTTTGTTACTAAACACTGATTATAAAATTTTCATGACATTATTAGCTAATAGGATAAAGAAAATATTACCTACTCTAATACATTAGTTAGTCAGTGTTTGCTGAATTTTGTTATTTGCTAGTAATTACAGGTATGGGGGTAGTCACATTCTTTGATTTCCTGTCCTTGCCTATTTAAGTGGTACAGTGTGAAATATTTTCTGCTTAAAAACCTCAGCTTTGGCCGGCTAAGAACTTGCTGTATTCAACTGGACATATAAGAGAATTTAAGTACCTTTATCTGCTCTTTTTTTCAAAAAAATACAGTATTTAAATTGATTTTAACTGTGTGGAAGGAATATTAACTGAACTGGAAGTTAGTCAGTGTTTGCTGAATTTTGTTATTTGCTAGTAATTACAGGTGTGGGGTAGTCACATTCTTTGATTTCCTGTCCTTGCCTATTTAAGTGGTACAGTGTGAAATATTTTCTGCTTAAAAACCTCAGCTTTGGCCGGCTAAGAACTTGCTGTATTCAACTGGACGTATAAGAGAATTTAAGTACCTTTATCTGCTCTTTTTTTTTCAAAAAAATACATTATTTAAATTGATTTTAACTGTGTGGAAGGAATATTAACTGAACTGGAAGTTAGTCAGTGTTTGCTGAATTTTGTTATTTGTTAGTAATTACAGGTGTGGGGTAGTCACATTCTTTGATTTCCTGTCCTTGCCTATTTAAGTGGTACAGTGTGAAATATTTTCTGCTTAAAAACCTCAGCTTTGGCCGGCTAAGAACTTGCTGTATTCAACTGGACGTATAAGAGAATTTAAGTACCTTTATCTGCTCTTTTTTTCAAAAAAATACAGTATTTAAATTGATTTTAACTGTGTGGAAGGAATATTAACTGAAGTGGAAGTTAGTCAGTGTTTGCTGAATTTTGTTATTTGCTAGTAATTACAGGTGTGGGGGTAGTCACATTCTTTGATTTCCTGTCCTAGCCTATTTAAGTGGTACAGTGTGAAATATTTTCTGCTTAAAAACCTCAGCTTTGGCCGGCTAAGAACTTGCTGTATTCAACTGGACGTATAAGAGAATTTAAGTACCTTTATCTGCTCTTTTTTTTCAAAAATACAGTATTTAAATTGATTTTAACTGTGTGGAAGGAATATTAACTGAACTGGAAGTTAGTCAGTGTTTGCTGAATTTTCTTATTTGCTAGTAATTACAGGTGTGGGGTAGTCACATTCTTTGATTTCCTGTCCTTGCCTATTTAAGTGGTACAGTGTGAAATATTTTCTGCTTAAAAACCTCAGCTTTGGCCAGCTAAGAACTTGCTGTATTCAACTGGACGTATAAGAGAATTTAAGTACCTTTATCTGCTCTTTTTTTTTTTAAAAAATACAGTATTTAAATTGATTTTAACTGTGTGGAAGGAATATTAACTGAACTGGAAGTTTTCACTCTGCTCTTCAGTTAGTCCCACCCACCCTCCCTGTTTTTGTTTTGGTGTTAATCTTAATGGCCTTGCAACTGCCCGCCCCTCTTGTAAATTTGTGTTTGGATACTCCTTCTAGGCCCATCTCATTTGCTCACTCAACTGAGTGCAGTGAGATCATATTCTGATTCCAGGCACACTTACTGTGTACAAAGAGAGCATCTGGGAAACAGAAAAAAAAATTAAGCTTGTTTCCTTCCTTTCCTGTTAAGTGGTATAGACTATTTGTAGGCTTCTGAGCCCCCAAGCCCTTCTGTGTTGGAGGGAAGCCTTCTAGCTTAGTTTTTTTTTTCTTATAACTAGCCAGTTTTCTAGTTTCAGCACTCAAATCTGTTTCTTTGATCTCAGCACTTGTTCAGAAAAAAAAATAAATAAATAAATAAATTTCATCTGCTTTTACTGCACTTGTGTTTCTACCTACTTTTTTTTACTTTTGCATCATCTTAAAAGTACTCAATTGTATTTATTACTGCTTGGTGTAACTCATTCTAAGCCTTTTGGTTTAAACACTTGGGCTTCGGACCAGTTGTTTTGCACTGAGAGGGTTTGTGGTCTGCACTGTAGTGGCAGAACAGGTAGCTTACATCCTTCTAGGTTGGGAACTGCTGATTGAGGGCTCAGTGTCTGTTATTCTAAAAGTGTATTAATTCTGGTTTAAGCACTTGGGCTTTCAGGCCAGTTATTTTACATTAAGAGGGTTCGTGGTCTGCACTCTTGTGGGAGGAGAGGCTGGACTCTGCCCTTCTGAGCTGGGAATTTCTGGTTGAAGGCTTATAGTGCATGAATATCTGAACTGCTTCTTACTGAAGTTGGTCCGCCTTGTTTGCTGTGGCATAGACTGGATTCGGGCCTGCTGGATCTAGCTTTGTTTGTGTAACTTGAGCACTAATCCAGGCATTCTCTAAAGTATTCAATTGTATTTATTACTGCTTGGTAGTAACTTGATTAAAGTGTAGCTATCATTTTAAGTCTTTTGGATTAAGCACTTGGGCTTCAGACCAGTTGTTTTACATTAGGAAGGTTTGTGGCATGCACTGTGGTGGCAGGACAGGTAGCTTTCATCCTTCTAAGTTGGGAACTGCTGATTGAGAGCCCAGTGTCTGTTATTCTTAAAGTGTATTAGTTCTGGTTTAAGCACTTGGGCTTCAGGCCAGTTATTTTACATTAAGAAGGTTTGTGGTCTGCACTCTTGTGGGAGAAGAGGCTGGACTCTGCCCTTCTGAGCTGGGAATTTCTGGTTAAAGGTTTATAGTGCCTGAATATTTGAACTGTATCTTACTGAAATTGGTACACCTTGTTTGCTGTAGTATAGACTAGATCCAGGCCTGCTGAATCTAGCTTTGTTTATATGCTTGTTGTTTGTTTGCTTGTTATTTCCCTGGAACGCTAATTCCACCTAATACGCGGCTTCTCAGTGCTTCTGTGGATCACTAGTGATATCTGCATTGCTTACTGTACTTATTTCCTTGTTTCACTTGAAAGAAAGTTACTGTTTGTCATTTTTGCATTTAAGTTACCTGTAACACATTGCACTTAAGTTACCTGGCACTTGCTCACTAAAGCAATTATATAAGTCAGCACTAAAAATTAAAAGTACTACACCCTCACTCCCCACTGGCCCTGGTTTTCAATTATTAGGGAATTCCCAATATTATTCTAGCATGTCCAAAGGTTAGTTGTCATTCTCCTCTCCGGTCCAGCTGGTGAATCTGGGAATCTTGAGGCAATGTTACAACTGCCTCATGTACACAGACAACCCTCTCCTCCTCCCAACAAATTCCAACACATGTGAGAGATGCAACCATATAGCCAAACTGGAGGCTAAGCTCTCTCAACTCAGTACTGGCATAACCAGTCAGGAGGAGAAGGAAACCACACTCACTACAATTCCAGTCTCACATAGACCTACCACGACAGCAAACCAAACACATAATCACACAAAAACATACTCGGAGGCTCTAAATAAAGATCTGCCAAAGCAGCAGAGACCTCCAAAGCAGACACCCAAGCAGCCGCTACCCCAAAACAAAACACGTGCAATACATATCTCACAAAGCCAGTGTGCCGAACAGTCACAGCCCTTAAGACTAAACAACACATCTGATACACTTGTAATAGGTGACTCTATCATCAGGCACACTGACGTCCCGCTCACCAGGCTGAACAAGGAGAGGGTCACGGTGAGCAGCCTGTCGGGCGCTAGGATCCGCCACATAACACAAGCACTCAGGTCACTCCAAGGCAAGTACAAATATGACTCAGTCATTGTCCATGCTGGTGTGAATGATCTGAGACGTACCTCCCTGGACTACATGAAAAGAGACATAAAGGAGCTCTCTGAGCATGTAGCCCAGGCCGGTATGACCCTGACCTTGAGTAGCATCTTACCCTCACCAAGAATTATGCCACAATATGAAGACAAGATGATCAATTTCAACAATTGGCTTAAGTACTGGTGTCATTCAAAGGGGATCCAATGCCTGTCAGCTTGGGATGATATGCTCGACAAGCCACGATGCTTCGCTAGGGACGGCTTGCACCTGTCACCCTGGGCTTTCGGATATTGGCAAAGGCTCTTGTTACCCCATAGTGCCTTTTTTAGGCAAGGCTCAAAAGACAAACCCACCTCCATAGGTATCACAAGGGATAAGAAACTAAGAGTAATGCTACTCAATGCCAGAAGTCTAAACCTCAAGATGCATGCACTCAAAACTCTCCTTAGCATGGAGAACATCGATATCTGTGCAGTAACAGAAACCTGGTTCAGGGCTCCCGAGAGCACCCCAGCACTACCAGGTTATACCTCATACCATGCTTTTCAGCCCCAAAACTTGGACCGAACCACAAAAGGAGGGGGAGTATCGATATTCATCAAAGATACTCACACCTCCAGGTTGGTGGCAAAGCACGAAGCATCAGAGATTATCCATGTGCAACTAACAGTGGGTAAAACTGCCTTCCAGTTTATAGCCTGCTACAGACCACCCTCCCAAACCCAGGAACCCCACTCGGCCTTCCTGAGAACACTGGAAAATATGAAGGTCTCTCCAAACACCATTATATTGGGCGACTTCAACTACCCAAACATAGACTGGGAGCATTACTCTAGCTCCAACACCCTAGCCCAAAGGTTCCTAGAATTTATAAACTCAAATGCTATGGAACAACTTGTTACCACTCCCACAAGAGGGGAAAACATACTGGACCTGATCATCACCAACATGGGGACTCTATGCTCCATACCAGAAGTGTATCCCTCACTGGTAAGATCAGACCATAAACTAAACTCACTGGATATTCACATCCCGACCCCACCCCCTGCCCAGAAAACCACAGTGAAAAACTTCTCTAAAGCAAATTTCACACTCCTCAAAACTGAGGTGGAATCCTTCAAAGCCCCTGGGCCTGTGGAAAATACGCCCCAGACTGCAGAATCCTTTATAAACGCATTCTATGAACACCTTCAGGAATGCATGGATCATGCGATCCCAAATAAAACCAAGACCCAATCCTCCAAAGGCAGATGTCCTGTCTGGTGGACCCCAGCCATAAACAAACTATACAATAGAAGGAGGAAGCTACTAAATGATAGAGCAAAATACCAAAAAGGGAAGGCATCACTGATCAGTATTAGCAAAAAACTACGGGCACACATAAAATTGTCTAAGGCCAGCTTCGAGAGAAAAATTGCACAGGACACTAAGGATAATCACAAGGCTTTCTTTAGTTATGTTAGGAACCTGGGTGGTAATTTCCAGATATGCTCAGAATTAGTCCAAAATGACAAAAAATACACCGAACCCACAGACATTGCCAACATCCTAGCTGACAGGTTCAGTGCAAACTTCTCCCCCCCCTCCCCACCAAAAGGGCAAATATCTATCCCAGCAGAGTGCTGCCCCCCTGACATCTCATATGCTCAGGTAAGAGCCGCCCTCTCCAAAGCAAAAAACACAGCATCAATGGGACCAGACGGTGTCCCGGCTGCATCCTACATGAACTCCAAGAAGAGCTAAACCCAAACATAAAACTACTGTTCAATCTCAGCCTTACTACAGGATATGTGCCCAAAGAGTGGCGTACAGCAACAGTGGTCCCTCTCCATAAAGGTGGTGCCTCAACGGATCCTGGAAACTATTGCCCCATAAGCCTGACTAGCTTGGTCTGCAAAGCTATGGAAAGGATCATCATGGACCTCATAAATAAAGATATTGGGGACCTACAAACACTGGATCCTACCCAGTCCGGCTTTGTTAAGGGCAGATCCTGCCTCTTAAACCTGGTTGATTTCTTTGAAACAGTCACCAAGGCCATTGATGAGGGAAGGTGGTCCACACAGCCTACCTGGACCTCGCAAAAGCCTTCGATACAATACCCCACTCGGGCATTATAGATAAGCTCACCAGCTTAAATATAAACCCCTATGTCACTAGATGGATTGCAAACTGGCTCAAGGACAGAACCCACATGGTTAGAATTGCTGGAGCCATGTCAGACTCCAAACCAGTTACAAGTGGTGTCCCACAAGGCTCAGTCCTGGGACCTCTCTTGTTCGGTATATATTTCTCGGAGGTACAGGCCAACACGGAAGGGCTGTGGCTGACCAAGTTTGCATATGACTGCAAACTGGGTGCCATAATCGACTCTCCAGCCGACACAAGCATCCTCCAAAAGGGCCTCATCGAAACAGACAACTGGTGCCAGAGCCATGGCCTCAAGCTAAATGCCAAAAAGTGTATAGTCATCCCCTTTGACAAAAACAAAGTGCCCACAAATTACCACATAGGTGGTAATCCATTAAGTACAGAAGAAGTAATTAGGGACCTGGGGACCCAAGTTGATAGCAATCTCTCATTTGACAACCACGTGGCCAAAGTGGTTAGAAAAACATTTTATATAGCCCACCTAATCATGAAGGGATTCACATCTAGATCAGGGACGCCATCGTGCCTCTTTACTCATCCCTCATCAGGCCCATAATTGAGTACAATGCCCCTTTTGGGATGTACCTTACCAGACACCTGCAGCAACTGGAAAGACCCCAAAAGTACCTCACCAAGAGGATCAAAGGGCTCAAACAGATGCCATATGCTGCCCGGTTAAAGAAACTCCAGCTCTACTCAGTGGCATACCGCCTGTTCAGAGGCGATCTGTGCCTGACGATAAAGCCATGTCCAACCCGAATTAAGGGACATGCTGCACCTCAGAAAATCCAAATCCCATCGAGCTATGCCGAGAGACTTGAACCTCAGCACTGAAATAAATAGGACATGCCGGAGGGACAGATTCATAACCCAGAGGCTCCCTTCACTCTGGAATAGAATCCCAGTCCAGGTTAGGCAGAGTCCCTCATTGACTCTCTTCAAGAGGAATCTTGATGAGTGGATGGGAGATCGTAGGTTTACCCCGGGTATCACTTCTGTGTCACTGTTAGACAGAGGCACAGTATACTAACCTCGAAAAAGGGCATAGCAAAATAAATTTAAAATGGGTGGCGAAAGCCAAACACATTCTGGCTAGGCTTATAAATGCCCTAGGGCAGATAGCCTAGTATGAACCTATGAACCTATGAACATAATGATCAGACAGGGTCCATTCTTTATAGAAAAGTGCAAGATAACATTATTAAATTATTATCATTAATAATACAAAAAAAAACAACTATTATGTGCTTAAACATAGAAAGGCTTTTGATTCTATTAGTTGGTTTTATCTACAAAGATTTCTGATTGGTTTTGAATTCTCCTCAGATTTTGTCATCTTATTAATGACAATTTATAGTGGGGCACAAGCTTATGTGAAAATCAGATCATGTCTATCCTCACCACTAGAGATCCTCAAGGGAACTAGACAAGGTTGTCCTTTGTCGCCATTATTGTTTGCTCTTTCAATTGAACCTTTTGCTACATATATCAGAAACAAGCAAAATATAAAAGGCTTTCAAGTTAATAAGGACTATTGTCCTAAGATACAATTATTTGCTGATAATATGTTGTTAACGTTGGGTGATATGATGGTTCTTAGCATGATGTTATAAATACCTTAAGCAAATCTGAAAGAATTTCAGGGCTTAAATTTAATCATAATAAATCCAAACCATTACTAATTAACAAAAAGATCAACAAAAACCTAAGAGAGAATAGCCTGTTTAATTGGGAGAATGATGTATTAGAATAGTTGGGTGTCAGTATAAAGAATACATGGAAAGAGTGTGTTAAACTAAACTACAATAATTTAATAACCACTATTAGTGAACTAATCAAAAGATGGAATAAAATGTTCTTCACAATGGAGGATAGGCCCTCTTTAATTAAAATGATAATTTTACCTAAAATTGTGTTTTATATACAATCATTGATACTACCCCCTCCCAAAAACTTATTTCAAAAATTAGATTCCATGCTACTTAAATTGTTATGGTTCCCCTTAAAACCTAGGATTGCATATAAATGGCACACTAGAGCTTGGAACAGTAATGGGATAGCATTCCCTAGCTTAGAGTTATTCCAAATCAGTTATAAATAATGTAATATTACATTGGATCTCACCTACCTATTTATCTGGCTGGAAAATAATACATGAGATTCATATAACTGATGTCAGAACTATAGAAAATCAGTTTAAGGAACAATACGGAATAAGTAGAGTTCATTGGCTTTTACTTGAATTCTGTTTATTTAATAGGAAGTTTGATCATTTTTCTTTTGGCATTAATCAAATATTTAATAACTTTAAAAATATAATTGATTGTAATTACAACATTAAACAATTCTTATTTCTTATATTCCCTATAACATACTCCCCTGATTGCCTAGATTCTTTCAACATCAATGCGATGCAAAAATTAAAGGAAAATAACTTGATATTCTGGCATCAGTTTATTGAAAATAAGAGTATTAAACCCTAAACTTTCTTCTATGTAGTTTTGATAATAGTCAAGACGGTTGTTTATACACTCATTATGGCAGTTTATAGAAAACAAAAGGAGAGTATCACTCAACCTAGAAACTGACTCTATACCTAGTTTGATCCAGCTTTTTATTAGGTGTGTTAAAAAGACAGATGATCAAAAATTAAGTATCTCACCTATCTATAAGATACTAAGAGAAGACACTATAAAGTTTGACTCGGATGTTTGGAATTACTATGTAAAGATTAATGGAGAACAAATATCTGATGAATCCAAAAAAACTGTTATTGAAATCTATGTATGGTACCTCTTCTTCATTATATTGGAGATTGTATACATGGAAATTTATGAATAGGAGTTTCTATGCTCCACATAAAATAAATCTTATACTCAAAAACAGTGAAAGTAAATGTTGGAAATGTGATGAATTACTAGATGCCAACTGGGTTCACATGTTCATTGAATGTCAAAATGTTGTTCAAGACTTCAGATATTTTGTAAAGGCTTTATTGCCTGATAACTGTAATATTTCTAACTCACTAATCATATTCAATGTTCCTATACCTAATGTAATACCTAAATCTCAGATGCAGTTACTCTGGTCAATTCTTGCAATTGCCAGAAAAGTTATTACTTTGAACTGGAAAAGTAAACAAGATTTGATGTTTAAAGAATTTATTAATTTAGCAAAAGTTGTTTGCAAAAAAGAACCGTAAACCATTTGTTATAGAACACATAACATTCCTCATAAAAAATAGCATGGCAAAAATTGGAAAACCTTTTGAACAAATACTGATAACTTCTCATGGATAAAATGATTGTTTATCATGGATGAATGTAAATATTGTATATAGTTTTTTTATTGTTTTTGTTTTATTGCATTTGTTATATATGTACATTTGCGTATGTTTATAATGAAAATAAAAATGTTTTTGGAAAAAAAGAAGTAGTCAGTATAATAACAGAGATAAAAGAACTGGAAGTGGGATCGTTAGAAAAGGGTTGGAGCAAATTACATTAAAAATGGAAATTGTGGGAGCAATATGTGCAGAGTAATGTTTAAGAGGAGGAATGAGGTTTAAGGGAAGGGAAGAATTGAATGAGTTATATAATACTTGATTGACAATGACTATATAGAAGATTATATGAGATGTATAATGGTTGTAACTGAAAATATGTCAGTATGGTTTGTTTTCATAAGTGATAATTCAATAAAGATTTTTTTGTTTAAAATATCCATCTGTAGAAAAAAATAATATTCTAAACATTAATTTAGATCTTTGGTTATTTACATTTCATAGAGTAAACATTTTGAAAAAGATGAAGTTTTTGTTTGTGTTTAGAATTCAAAATAAAATAGCTTAATATAGCGTAATCTTTGGTTATTTACATTTCATAGAGTAAACATTTTGAAAAAGATGAAGTTTTTGTTTGTTTGTGTTTAGAATTCAAAATAAAATAGCTTAATATCATTTAAGGAGCTTTTACTTATTAACAAGAGAAGGAATGCCCGACATATGGTGACTGGTGGTGTCTGTGGTTGTTTTTTGTATATTTTTACTCCTTAGACAACTAAATTTTAGCACTTTAATGTCATTTATGAGATTACAAAGGAATCAAATTATTTAAGTACCAGTGCACATAGAACCTAGCTTACAGGTCATAGACTTGTGGGACATTTAAATACTGACTGGATACTGAGAGGAGTAATCCTGGAAAAATGATATATGAATAATTTAGATCTAGGCTGCCTCTGTAAATTAAAAAAAGTGAATGCAAATTGACATTAGCAGAAAAACTAGAAATTAAGGCTGATGAGTTGTCATTAAGGAGTCAAACTTAAACGTAACATCAGTTAAGTTTGTTTTTAAAATGTTTGCTAATGATTTGGTTTAGTCCACACAGAGAGCCACTTATAAGGTAATTATAAAATTAGAGGACAAGAAATATAATGGGATGGATTTTAAGACCAAAAATTGTTAAAAGGTCTAGGTTGTGTTATACTTTTAGACAGGATTAAAGTAATTAATAACTATTTATCAATGTTTCAAGTTGACTTAGGTCTGTTACCATACCCAGCAAGGCATCAGATTGCATGTGAAACAGTATTAATCCAAATGTGTACTGTATGGGGAAAGGGCTAATACATCCTATGATTAAATGGTTTAAAACATATGAAAGTTTAAATTTAAATTAACATGATTTTAAATATATTTATGAATTTCTGATGAGCCTCATATTGAAAGCAGGCCCATGAGTATCTCTCTCTATTGCAGTTATGCATTCAGGCCATAGTGGTTGAATTGGTAAAACCCATAAGAATGAAATAAACAGTGTTTGGTAGAATGTTATTGAACTTAAATAATCAGCTCATAAAAATAAAGAAAAATGCTCAGGTGCAAAACCAAGCAGAGAATAGCAAGCAGCATACAATGAGTCTCTTCAGACCAAAGTCATATAAATCACACCAAACAGCATACGACAAGTCTCTTCAGACCAGGAATATAAGAATAATCCAATCCAATGAAGCAAAATGCTGTTAACTTCTTTAAAACCAAATCTTTTATTAGCAGATATCTGGTAAGTGCTTTCACCAAAGTGGCTTCTTCAAACCATAAGAGTATAAAGCAGTTCAAGACACACCTTATATACATTCAAGTACACCTAATTAAGCCTAATGATGACATCATAATTAAAGCATATACATTTAAAGTGAACAATAAAATAGTATTACAATGCACCTATACAAGGAGTAAAGACAAAATATTTAAAACATTATTACTGCATAAAAATGGACATCACTTAAGCATCTTAAAGATATTATATAAATAATATATTTAATTAATCCATCAATAAGACAATTTATTATAAAAAAAAAATGTTTAAAAAAACTATTTAAAATGAAACCTTCTGTTTTTAAGAGCTGGTCTTAAAGGGACCTTATCATTAAGACCAGGGTGAATATGTGCTTGCAGTCTGATAATCCAGTTAGTTTCATTTCTTTCAGTATAATTCCTTAGGTCCCCTCCCCTCAAACTAGGCGTATTAATGTATAAAAGTAAAAACTTAAAAGTATGTGAATTGTTGGTTTCTAAAACATGTTTAGACAAAGCATTAGTGTTTGACCGAATACAGATCTGATAGAAGTGCTCCCTCCCCCTGTCCTTAAGCCTTCTATCGGTTTTACCAACATAGAAGGAAGGGCAAGAAGAGCATAAAGCGAGATAAACTACATGTTCCGTATCACAACTAGCACTGACATCAAAGCTAAAAAATTGAGATGTATGTATACCTATAGTCTTGCATGTTGTACAAGAACACGTTCTTAGGGTGTATAACACATTGGATGACTTGAATAGAAGTGGTATAATTACATCTGAAATGTACAATTTTCTATGGGTTGAAATACCATTGATTCCAACTATACAAGGATTACCCAAAGTACATAAAGATCCCATACATCCACCAATGAGACCCATTGTAGCAGCAGAGGTTGGATTACCGAACCCCTGTCAGTATTTGTAGAAAAAATGTTAAGACCGGTAGTAGATCTAAATCCATTTATTCTCAGGGATTCCAAACAGTTTTTGTTGGACCTGCATAAGGAAACCGCAAATCTCCTTGATACTCTCCCTTTACCTGCTAGTTACAACGGATGTTAAATCGCTTTTTACTAATATTCCTAACCAACTAGGTATAGTTAGTATTCAGCAGTACTTGTCGCACTACACTGATATGGTAGCCACCAATTCACATAATTTTAAGTTTTTAGTTTTATACATTAATACGCCTAGTTTGAGGGGAGGGGACCTAAGGAATTATACCAAAAGAAATGAAACTAACTGGATTATCAGACTGCAAGCACATATTCACCCTGGTCTTAATGATAAGGTCCCTTTAAGACCAGCTCTTAAAAATGGAAGGTTTCATTTTAAATAGTTTTTTTAAACATTTTTTATTTTTTATAATAAATTGTTTTATTGATGAATTAATTAAATATATTATTTATATAATATCTTTAAGACGCTTAAGTGATGTCCATTTTTATGCAGTAATAATGTTTTAAATATTTTGTCTTTACTCCTTGTATAGGTATATTGTAATACTATTTTTTTGTTCACTTTAAATGTATATGCTTTAATTATGATGTCATCATTAGGCTTAATTAGGTGTACTTGAATGTATATAAGGTGTGTCTTGAACTGCTTTATACTCTTATGGTTTGAAGAAGCCACTTTGGCGAAAGCGCTTACCAGGTATCTGCTAATAAAAAATTTGGTTTTAAAGAAGTTAACAGCATTTTGCTTCATTGGATTGGATTATTCTTATATTCCTGGTCTGAAGAGACTTGTCATATGCTGTTTAGTGTGATTTATATGACTTTGGTCTGAAGAGACTCATTGTATGCTGCTTGCTATTCTATGCATGGTTTTTGCACCTGAGCAGTTTTCTTTATTTTTATGATTTTATTTCTGTGCTTTCTGCTTAGAAGTGTACATTTTCCTGTGGTACTAATTGTTATTTGGATTATTTAAATAATCAGCTGTTTTAGTACTTTTATGTTTTGAGGCAGTATTACCAAAACTGCATACTATAAATGGCCTAGGATGGCCTTGAAGCAGTTTATAAACAAAGACACTAGGATATACCTGAAGATTCAATGCTATTTAAAGCAAAAGAGTTGCAATAAAGGATTACAGTTGCTTTCTTGGGATTTGACGACACAGCGTTGATTCAGAATACAGTTTTCTCTAACAGAATTATTATAAGTATGTCAGACTAGAATAGACACGTGACAAATGCTGAGCTTGTAAGAGAAGTTGGCTTTACAAATGGTTAAGGCTGAATATGTTTCTAAATGAAAGGCAACAAATACAACAGCCTAACTTGATTGGCAGGATGTCTTGCCTTGTCTGTGGTAGGTAATCCCTCTTTCCCAGGCTGCAGTCAGTCTATGCACCCCATAGCCCCAGTACCACAAGGCATTTAACCAAATGCTTCACATAGCCCCAGTCCTGCAAGGCACTTAACAAAACTGTTCAGTGGGGAGCTGCTGTTTGTCTATTTCAAAGTTTATAATGCCCATGCATTGGCCCAGTAATCAAGGAGCCTCAATTCTCACCACTAACACCAGTGAGGGGCATCCACATTGGGAGGATAACAAGTACACACACAATAAAGTACAATTTCACTTAAGAGCACACAGAGAAAACAGTCAGTCTGGGGTTGGTTTCTCCCTTTCTCCCCAGATCCCCAATAAGACTCCCCACTGGCACAGCTATAGGGTTCAGATCTCACCCGGGTAGTCAAGCCAAAACCTCCAGTACTCTCTATGTCCAACCAGTGCTTCGTATCCCTGCCCAAGTACCTGACACACACACACTTTGAGATTTGAGTTATATACAAACACACAGACAGTCTTGGGGAAGGCTGGTACAGGTTTACTAGCTATGCCCCCTTCGGCCCAGGCTATAAGTTAGTAATCACTGCCACCAACTACTCTTATCAGCTACTATGATGGCCCTTACCAAAAGGTGTCCAATTCTACTGTGCAATGTTACAATTATCCAAATGGTAAGTGTGATGAACAGCAAAGCTACCAGAATTGCTTGTACAGTATTACCAAATACACGCAAGTACTCTAAGAGCTTAAATATCTCTACACAAAACAGCCACAGTTAAAAGGTTTACAAATATTTAACGATAAATAATAAAAGCACAAGACAATACTCATTAATTCAACACAGCGACAATAGACAGTTTAGAAATCACAGGAAATACTTTAAACAACATTTCACATAAATATAGAAAACATCTACACTAATCTGGCTATATTCCTATCTATCTCTAAGAGAAATACTAAGATCTAATTCCTACTTACAGAGCAAAGCAAATGCTGCTGAGTTGTTGTCAGTTTCACAACAAATTACAAAATGCACTATATTCTTTCTGAGATAGTCCTTAAATTGATAATACACATTACTGCTGAGTCATTTTAGATTACAT